>NC_088243.1:15936943-15956943 GCF_036934945.1 Oncorhynchus masou masou | reverse complement strand
AGAGAGAGGTAGGGATAGAGAGAGGTAGGGATAGAGAGAGGTAGGGATAGAGAGAGGTAGGGATAGAGAGAGGTAGGGATAGAGAGAGGTAGGGATAGAGGTAGGGATAGAGAGAGGTAGGGATAGAGAGAGGTAGGGATAGAGAGAGGTAGGGATAGAGAGAGGTAGGGATAGAGAGAGGTAGGGAGAGAGGTAGGGATAGAGAGGTAGGGATAGAGAGAGGTAGGGATAGAGAGAGGTAGGGATAGAGAGAGAGGTAGGGATAGAGAGAGGTAGGGATAGAGAGAGGTAGGGATAGAGAGAGGTAGGGATAGAGAGAGGTAGGGATAGAGAGAGGTAGGGATAGAGAGAGGTAGGGATAGAGAGAGGTAGGGATAGAGAGAGGTAGGGATAGAGAGAGGTAGGGATAGAGAGAGGTAGGGATAGAGAGAGGTAGGGATAGAGAGAGGTAGGGATAGAGAGAGGTAGGGATAGAGAGTAGGTAGGGATAGAGAGAGGTAGGGATAGAGAGAGGTAGGGATAGAGAGAGGTAGGGATAGAGAGAGGTAGGGATAGAGAGAGGTAGGGATAGAGAGAGGTAGGGATAGAGAGAGGTAGGGATAGAGAGAGGTAGGGATAGAGAGAGGTAGGGATAGAGAGAGGTAGGGATAGAGAGAGGTAGGGATAGAGAGAGGTAGGGATAGAGAGAGGTAGGGATAGAGAGAGGTAGGGATAGAGAGAGGTAGGGATAGAGAGAGGTAGGGATAGAGAGGTAGGGATAGAGAGGTAGGGATAGGGATAGAGAGAGGTAGGGATAGAGAGAGGTAGGGATAGAGAGGTAGGGATAGAGAGAGGTAGGGATAGAGGAGGTAGGGATAGGGATAGAGAGAGGTAGGGATAGAGAGAGGTAGGGATAGAGGAGGTAGGGATAGAGAGAGGTAGGGATAGAGAGAGGTAGGGATAGAGAGAGGTAGGGATAGAGGATAGGGATAGAGAGGTAGGGATAGAGAGAGGTAGGGATAGAGAGAGGTAGGGATAGAGAGGTAGGGATAGAGAGAGGTAGGGATAGAGAGAGGTAGGGATAGAGAGGTAGGGATAGAGGAGGTAGGGATAGAGAGAGGTAGGGATAGAGAGAGGTAGGGATAGAGAGAGGTAGGGATAGAGAGAGGTAGGGATAGAGAGAGGTAGGGATAGAGAGAGGTAGGGATAGAGGTAGGGATAGAGAGAGGGAGGGATAGAGAGAGTGAGGGAGAGAGAGAGGGATGGATAGAGAGAGGTAGGGATAGAGAGGTAGGGATAGAGAGAGGTAGGGATAGAGAGAGGTAGGGATAGAGAGGTAGGGATAGAGAGAGGTAGGGATAGAGAGAGGTAGGGATAGAGAGAGGTAGGGATAGAGAGAGGTAGGGATAGGGATAGAGAGAGGTAGGGATAGAGAGGTAGGGATAGAGAGAGGTAGGGATAGAGAGAGGTAGGGATAGAGAGAGGTAGGGATAGAGAGAGGTAGGGATAGAGAGAGGTAGGGATAGAGAGAGGTAGGGATAGAGAGGTAGGGATAGAGAGAGGTAGGGATAGAGAGAGGTAGGGATAGGGATAGAGAGAGGTAGGGATAGAGAGAGGTAGGGATAGAGAGAGGTAGGGATAGAGAGAGGTAGGGATAGAGAGAGGTAGGGAGAGAGAGGTAGGGATAGAGAGAGGTAGGGATAGAGAGAGGTAGGGATAGAGAGAGGTAGGGATAGAGAGAGGTAGGGATAGAGAGAGGTAGGGATAGAGAGAGGTAGGGATAGAGAGAGGTAGGGATAGAGAGAGGTAGGGATAGAGAGAGGTAGGGATAGAGAGAGGTAGGGATAGAGAGAGGTAGGGATAGAGAGAGGTAGGGATAGAGAGGTAGGGATAGAGAGAGGTAGGGATAGAGAGAGGTAGGGAGAGAGGTAGGGATAGAGAGAGGTAGGGATAGAGAGAGGTAGGGATAGAGAGAGGTAGGGATAGAGAGAGGTAGGGATAGAGAGAGGTAGGGATAGAGAGGTAGGGATAGGGATAGAGAGAGGTAGGGATAGAGAGAGGTAGGGATAGAGAGAGGTAGGGATAGAGAGAGGTAGGGATAGAGAGAGGTAGGGATAGAGAGAGGTAGGGATAGAGAGAGGTAGGGATAGAGAGAGGTAGGGATAGAGAGAGGTAGGGATAGGGATAGAGAGAGGTAGGGATAGAGAGAGGTAGGGATAGAGAGGTAGGGATAGAGAGAGGTAGGGATAGAGAGAGGTAGGGATAGAGAGAGGTAGGGATAGAGAGAGGTAGGGATAGAGAGAGGTAGGGATAGAGAGAGGTAGGGATAGAGAGGTAGGGATAGGGATAGAGAGAGGTAGGGATAGAGAGAGGGATAGTAGGGATAGAGAGAGGTAGGGATAGAGAGAGGTAGGGATAGAGAGAGGTAGGGATAGAGAGAGGTAGGGATAGAGAGGTAGGGATAGAGAGAGGTAGGGATAGAGAGAGGTAGGGATAGAGAGAGGTAGGGATAGAGAGAGGTAGGGATAGAGAGAGGTAGGGATAGAGAGGGATAGAGAGAGGTAGGGATAGGTAGAGAGGTAGGGATAGAGAGAGGTAGGGATAGAGAGAGGTAGGGATAGAGAGAGGGTAGGGATAGGGATAGAGAGAGGTAGGGATAGAGAGGTAGGGATAGAGAGAGGTAGGGATAGAGAGTAGGGATAGAGAGGTAGGGATAGAGAGAGGTAGGGATAGAGAGAGGTAGGGATAGAGAGAGGTAGGGATAGAGAGAGGTAGGGATAGAGAGAGGTAGGGATAGAGAGAGAGGGATAGAGGAGGTAGGGATAGAGAGAGGTAGGGATAGAGAGAGGTAGGGATAGTAGGATAGAGAGAGGTAGGGATAGAGAGGTAGGGATAGAGGAGGGAGAGAGAGGTAGGGATAGAGAGGTAGGGATAGAGGAGGTAGGGATAGAGAGAGGTAGGGGATAGGGATAGAGAGGTAGGGATAGAGAGGTAGGGATAGGGATAGAGAGAGGTAGGGATAGAGGATAGGGATAGAGAGAGGTAGGGATAGAGAGAGGTAGGGATAGAGAGGTAGGGATAGAGAGAGGTAGGGATAGAGAGAGGTAGGGATAGAGAGAGGTAGGGATAGAGAGAGGTAGGGATAGAGAGAGGTAGGGATAGAGAGAGGTAGGGATAGAGAGAGGTAGGGATAGAGTAGGGATAGGGATAGAGGTAGGGATAGAGAGAGGTAGGGATAGAGAGGTAGGGATAGAGGAGGTAGGGAGAGAGGTAGGGATAGAGAGAGGTAGGGATAGAGAGGTAGGGATAGAGAGAGGTAGGGATAGAGAGAGGTAGGGATAGGTAGGGAGAGGTAGGGATAGAGAGAGGTAGGGATAGAGAGAGGTAGGGATAGAGAGAGGTAGGGATAGAGAGAGGTAGGGATAGAGAGAGGTAGGGATAGAGAGTAGGGATAGGTAGGGATAGAGAGAGAGAGGTAGGGATAGAGAGAGGTAGGGATAGAGAGAGAGGGTAGGGATAGAGAGAGGTAGGGATAGAGAGAGGAGGGATAGGGATAGGGAGAGAGGTAGGGATAGGGATAGAGAGAGGTAGGGATAGAGAGTAGGGATAGGGATAGGGAGAGAGGTAGGGATAGAGAGAGGTAGGGATAGAGAGAGGTAGGGATAGAGAGGTAGGGATAGAGAGAGGTAGGGATAGAGAGAGGTAGGGATAGAGAGAGGTAGGGATAGAGAGAGGTAGGGATAGAGGAGGTAGGGATAGAGAGAGGTAGGGATAGAGAGAGGTAGGGATAGGGAGGTAGGGATAGAGAGAGGTAGGGATAGAGAGAGGTAGGGATAGAGAGAGGTAGGGGGATAGGGATAGAGAGGTAGGGATAGAGAGAGGTAGGGATAGAGAGAGGTAGGGATAGAGAGAGGTAGGGATAGAGAGAGGTAGGGATAGAGAGAGGTAGGGATAGAGAGGTAGGGATAGAGAGAGGTAGGGATAGAGAGAGGTAGGGATAGAGAGAGGTAGGGATAGAGAGAGGTAGGGATAGAGAGGTAGGGATAGAGAGGTAGGGATAGGGATAGGGATAGAGAGGTAGGGATAGAGAGAGGTAGGGATAGAGAGAGGTAGGGATAGGGATAGAGAGGTAGGGATAGAGAGGTAGGGATAGAGGATAGGGATAGAGAGAGGTAGGGATAGAGAGAGGTAGGGATAGAGAGAGGTAGGGATAGAGAGAGGTAGGGATAGAGAGAGGTAGGGATAGAGAGGTAGGGTAGGGATAGAGAGAGGTAGGGATAGAGAGAGGTAGGGATAGAGAGAGGTAGGGATAGAGAGAGGTAGGGATAGAGAGAGGTAGGGATAGAGAGAGGTAGGGATAGAGAGATGTAGGGATAGAGAGAGGTAGGGATAGAGAGAGGTAGGGATAGAGAGAGGTAGGGATAGAGAGGTAGGGATAGAGAGAGGTAGGGATAGAGAGAGGTAGGGATAGAGAGAGGTAGGGATAGAGAGAGGTAGGGATAGAGGTAGGGATAGAGAGAGGTAGGGATAGGGATAGAGAGGTAGGGATAGAGAGAGGGATAGAGAGAGGTAGGGATAGAGAGAGGTAGGGATAGAGAGAGGTAGGGATAGAGAGAGGTAGGGATAGAGAGAGGTAGGGATAGAGAGAGGTAGGGATAGAGAGAGGTAGGGATAGAGAGAGGTAGGGATAGAGAGAGGTAGGGATAGAGAGAGGTAGGGAGGGATAGAGAGAGGTAGGGATAGAGAGAGGTAGGGATAGAGAGAGGTAGGGATAGAGAGAGGTAGGGATAGAGAGTAGGGTAGGGATAGAGAGAGGTAGTAGGGATAGAGAGAGGTAGGGATAGAGAGGTAGGGATAGTAGGGATAGAGAGAGGTAGGGATAGAGAGAGGTAGGGATAGAGAGAGGTAGGGATAGAGAGAGGTAGGGATAGAGAGAGGTAGGGATAGAGAGGTAGGGATAGAGAGAGGTAGGGATAGAGAGGTAGGGATAGGGATAGGGATAGAGAGGTAGGGATAGAGAGAGGTAGGGATAGAGAGAGGTAGGGATAGAGAGAGGTAGGGATAGAGAGAGGTAGGGATAGAGAGAGGTAGGGATAGAGAGAGGTAGGGATAGAGAGAGGTAGGGATAGAGAGAGGTAGGGATAGAGAGAGGTAGGGATAGAGAGAGGGATAGAGAGAGGTAGGGATAGAGAGAGGTAGGGATAGAGAGAGGTAGGGATAGGGAGGTAGGGATAGAGAGAGGTAGGGATAGAGAGAGGTAGGGATAGAGAGAGGTAGGGATAGGAGAGGTAGGGATAGAGAGAGGTAGGGATAGAGAGGAGGGATAGGGATAGAGAGGTAGGGATAGAGAGAGGTAGGGATAGAGAGAGGTAGGGATAGAGAGAGGTAGGGATAGAGGTAGGGATAGAGAGAGGTAGGGATAGAGAGAGGTAGGGATAGAGGTAGGGATAGAGAGAGGTAGGGATAGAGCATGGCTGATCCTGCCCCCATGGGAGGTCCGGACGGGGACGTATGTGTGTATGTGTCTATGAGCCGTAGGGTGTGGCGCTGTCGTCGCTGGAGAGTTATGGGCTTCAATAAGGATCTACACAATGTGTGCCAAGTCAAAGCATGGACTAATTAAAACCTTTCTGTGGAATCTCTCTGAAGTTTAGGCCTGAGAGAGAGAGAGAGTCACTGGGAGAACACACAGTCAGATTAGAGGGAGCTCTTTTTGCATGCTTCTGCTCACCACACAACACGCACAGAGAGAGACACGGAAACACGCACGCAAGAACACACACACACCCACCCCAAAACACATGCTCTCAAGCATGGACATACATACTACACACTAAAAGCACAAAAATGGACAAAACTTACACATCGTTGTTAACATTTTGAGCAGATTTTGTACTGTATTGAATGTTGCCTTACTGTACAACAGGAAACACAGTTTTCCTCTCAGAACTGCCAGAAGATTCCAGAAACTGTGAAGAGCCATCAGAACGGTCTGGAACATCTGCCCTATTGTGGTGGGTGACAGCCTAGGGCTTCTGGAGAGATCACACCTACAGCCTCAGACCACTAAGGCCTGCAGAGGACAGATCCACAACTCAGGATGTTGAGACACAATACAGCGGCCTGCTTATTATTGCCAGGTATGTTTTATTCAAAGAACACAAAAACATCTGAACTAGGATGATTACTTGGAAGGCTTTATGTTTTAATTACCCTTTCCCCCAAACAACCGACCTTCCATATTCACATATATAGTTCTAGGAAGTTTACGTAGTGTATCAGCCTATACAGTAGTGGTGTATTAATTCATCCCAGGATACTCAATAGCAGAAGCTGTGGAGACCTGTTTTCCTCTGAGATGTTAGTAAGAGTAGTAACACAGTCAGATTTATAACCCAACAAAAGAAGAAATAGCAGAACAACGAGTGCTCAGCCTGGCCCTATCTGATGCCCCATCCTGGAGATGACGGGATAGGAAGAGGAAGGGGATTTTGTTTAGAATAATCACAGCTTCCTTTGTCTCTTTGAATCTCACTGATTAATCAAATGTTAGATTGACATCTTCTTCTTCTCTCCTTCTTTAAGGTGGGATTCAAGACGAGCTCATGTGACTTCAACTCACTTACCTTATATGACACGACGCATCGCAACATAACAGAGGAGAAAAATAACAGGGGGATGAAATGAAATGACTGCTGTGATACTCTCTCAAATTTAAAGAAACTGCACTGTTGAAGATGTGTGTGTGTTTGGGTGCGACTGTGTGTGTGTGTGTGTGTGTGTGTGTGTGTGTGTGTGTGTGTGTGTGTGTGTGTGTGTGTGTGTGTGTGTGTGTGTGTGTGTGTGTGTGTGTGTGTGTGTGTGTGTGTGTGTGTGTGTGTGTGTGTGTGTGTGTGTGTGTGTGTGTGTGTGTGTGCGTGTGTGTCCGTGTGTAGACAGCCAAACCAAAACTTCTGTAAAATGAGACTATGACAACGATAAGGATCCTCACAGAGACTGACTGACAGCAGTAGAAATAGATCTGCACTTTGGTTCATTTTCAGACAGTTTGGACATAATTTTACCTTCTGTGTTGATTGAATAGAGGCCTCAGAGAAACAAAGACAGAGATCAACATCAGAAGGACAAAGAATGCCTGCCTCGTAGCTGTAAACCCCAAAATACAAATTCACAGTACAGGCTGTACTTTTGAATGTTCAATAGACCTAATGACAACCTAGTCAGAAGTAGTGCACTACCCTATAGGTCCTGGTCAAAAGTAGTGCAGTGTATAGGCAGTAGGGTTCCGTTTGGGAAACATCCATTCCTGTTTCATTGTTGTGATGCTGTTGGTTCTCTGCTTCTTTCCCTTACAGCTTCGATTTGAGAGATTTGAGGTTCAATTCTGCCGGTATAAAGTATTTTAGCCAAGCGGTACATGTTAAGAGAGTGATGAAAAGAAACAGTATCTTTTCAAAATAGATGAAAAACGTGTTCACATAAAACAGTGTCACTTAGATAAAAATATTGTTAAGACTAAACATAACAATTAGACGGAGGCTGAGACCTACTGTGGAAGCACATGTAACAAAGGTACGTCCCAAATAGCACCCTTGTCCTTATAATAGTGCACTATTTTTGACCAGGACCGATGGAATAGGGTGCCATCTGACAACATAGCTTGTCAGAGTGTTGTGTTTGGTTTGGATTACAGAGTTGATTATTGCCAGGGGTACATGATACTACAAACTGATACTACAAACTGAGAGACCTTGGAAAATAATGTGAAGGAGCATATTGTTATGGAAATGTTAAGATTCCACCAATGCGTACGGAGGAGTTTAATTTTCTTACATATAAAAGCATTGTATTGTCACCTAGCTTCAATCTCTCTTATATAATGCCTTCAGGAGGTATTCCTACCCCTCAGTGTATTCCACTGTTGTGTTACAACCTGATTTCCAAATGGTACAGTACACGCAATACCCCGTAATGACAAAGGGAAAATATGTTATTAGAAATGTTTGCAAATTTATTGGAAATTAAATACAAAACTATCATATTTACAATGATTTACATTTAGTAAAATGTTTCATCATATGTCCTAACAAACCTCCCCAATACACTGGAGGAACTGAAAGCTCAAGTACCATCAGAGACAACACACTAACTGCAACGACAGATCCAGAGAAGTGTGAAAGTCGAGCGAAAGAGACAAGATGTAGAGGTCACAGAGCGATGGTTTACGGGGGGGGGGCATCGTAGCGGCATCGCACCCATCGGGAGTCAGCTTTAATGTTGACTTCCCCCATCTGACACTTTGTTGATGGCGATGCAGCACACTTATTATACATTTAAGATACCTTTGAAATGATTATGAGCTGTTGGCCCACGAGCTTCACAGTGGAAAAACTTAAAGACTGAGGGAGAGGGAGAGAGGGAAGGGAAGAGAGAGAGAGCGTCTCCACAGCAAAACAAGGAGAAACAAGACAATAGGAATGGAGGAGGGGAGAAGGGGAGGGGGGATCTTTTTGGATGTTGTTGCATTGTGTTGTCAGTTTCTTCTTTTTGAAGGCAAAATTGAAACTCAAAGAATATTTGAAGTCTTGAAAACACATAGAATTAAGAAGCACAGTGAGCACTCTGAGACGGTGTCAGGGCAAAAGATGGGGAGCGCATTTGATGTCGTTGGTGAGAAACATTGGACGCTATACACTGTACTTACCAATGATAATGAATTATACACAAACACTTACACTCACACTCTCTCCCACACAGGCAGAGTGGATCCGTGGAGGCAGGCAGGCAAAGCTGCGTCTGATATAGTCCTCAGGGTGAGAGGCAAAGCGAATAAATCACAGAGAGGAGTAGAGCAGCGATCAGATGAACCACAGAAAGGGTAAAAACAATATTCTCAGCCCGCCCCACTCCTCTACCCTCCGTCCCACACCTCTCCCCACCGCCCCACTCCTCTACCCTCCGTCCCACTCCTCTCCCCACCGACCCACTCCTCTACCCTCCGTCCCACTCCTCTCCCCACCGCCCCACTCCTCTACCCTCCGTCCCACTCCTCTCCCCACCGAACCACTCTTCTCCACACCGCCCCACTCCTGTCCCCACCACCCCACCACACTCCTCTCCCCACCGACCCAATCCTCTCCCCACCACCCCACCCCACTCCTCTCCCCACCGCCCCACTCCTCTCCCCACCACCCCACCCCACTCCTCTCCCCACCGCCCCACTCCTTTCCCCACCGCCCCACTCCTCTCCCCACCGCCCCGCTCCTCTCCCCACCGACCCACTCCTCTCCACAACGCCCCACTCCTCTACCCACCGACCCACTCCTCTCCCCATCGCCCCACTCCTCTACCCACCGACCCACTCCTCTCCCCATCGCCCCACTCCTCTACCCACCGACCCACTCCTCTCCCCATCGCCCCACTCCTCTACCCACCAACCCACTCCTCTCCCCACAGCCCCGCTCCTCTCCCCATCGCCCCACTCCTCTCCTCACCGCCCCACTCCTCTCCCCACCGCCCCACTCCTCTCCCCACCGCCCTCACTCCTCTCCTCACCGACCCACTCCTCTCCCCACCGACCCACTCCTCTACTCACCGCCCCACTCCTCTCCTCACCGCCCCACTCCTCTCCCCACCATCCCACTCCACTACCCACCGCCCCGCTCCTCTCCCCACCGCCCGGTCCCGCTCCTCTCCCCACCGCCCCGCTCCTCTCCCCACCGCCCCGCTCCTCTCCCCATCGCCCCACTCCTCTCCCCACCGCCCCAATCCTCTCCCCACCTCCCCGCTCCTCTCCCCACCACCCCTTCCCGCTCCTCTCCCCACCGCCCCACTCCTCTCCCCATTGCCCCACTCCTCTCCTCACCGCCCCGCTCCGCTCCCCACGGCCCCACGCTGCAAGGAGAGCATAGGGTTTTAAGAGAGAACAAATGTGCATCCCAAGTGGCACGCTATTCCCTATATAGTGAACTACTTTTGACCAGAACCCATAGGGTAGTGAACTACTTTTGACCACGACCCATAGGTTAGTGAACTACTTTGACCAGGACCTATATCTTGTTGTCCGGACCTCTGGCAGTCTCAATAGGGGTGCCACAAGGTTCAATTCTCTGTATACATGAATGATGTTGCTTTTGCTGCTGGTGAGTCTCTGATCCACCTCTACGCAGACAACACCATTCTGTATACTTCTGGCTCATCTTTGGACACTGTGTTAACTAACCTCCAGACAAGCTTCAATGCCATACAACACTATTTCCGTGGCCTCCAACTGCTCTTAAATGCAAGTTAAACTAAATGCATGCACTTCAACCGATCGCCTGCACCTGCCCGCCCGTCCAGCATCACTATTCTGGACAGTCTGACTGGACAATGTGGACAACTACAAATACCTAGGTGTCTGGTTAGACTGTAAACTCCCTTTCCTGCCTCAAATTAAGAAAAAAAGAAATTAATTCTAGAATCGGCTTCCTATTTCACAACAAAGCATCCTTCACTCATGCTGCCAAGCATAACGTCGTAAAACTGACTATCCTGCCGATCCTTGACTTCGGCGATGTCATTTACAGAATAGCCTCCAACACTCTACTCAGCAAATTGGATGCAGTCTAATACAGTGGCATCCATTTTGTCACCAAAGCCCCATATACTACCCACCACTGCGACCTGTATGCACTCGTTGGCTGGCCCTCGCTTTGTATTCGCCAAACCCGCTGGCTTCAGGTTATCTATGTCTTTGCTAGGTAAAGCCCCGCCTTATCTCAGCTCACTGGTCACCATAGCAACACCCACCTGTAGCACGTGCTCCAGCAGATATATTTCACTGGTCATCCCCAAAGCCAATTCCCCCTTTGGCCGCCTTTCCTCCCTTCCAGTTCTCTGCTGCCAATGACTGGAACAAATTTAAAAAATCACTGAAGCTGGAGACTCATATCTCCCTCACTAACTTTAAGCACCAGCTGTCAGAGCTGCACACATATCACTGTACCTGTACATAGCCCATCTGTAAATAGCCCATCGAACTACCTCATCCCCATACTGTTTTTTATTGTTTTGCTCCTTTGAACCCCAATATCTCTACTTGCACATTCATCTTCTGCACATTTATCACTCCAGTGTTTAACCTGTTGATGCTCTGGGGGCGCAATTTCATTTTTGGATGAAAAACGTTCCCGTTTTAAACAAGATATTTTGTCACAAAAAGATGCTCGACTATGCATATAATTGCTACCGTTCGAAAGAAAACACTCTGACGTGTCCAGAAATACAAAGATCTTCTCTATGCGTGCCCTAAAACGTGAGCTTCAGGCAAAACCAAGATGAGATGGCATCCAGGAAATGACAAGGATTTTTGAGGCTCTGTTTTTCAAGATCTCCTTATATGGCTGTGAACGCAAGAGGAATTAGTCAGCCCTTTCTGTCGTTTCCCCAAGGTGTCTGCAGCATTGTGACGTATTTGTGGGCAGATCATTGGAAGATTGACCATAACAGACCACATTTACCACGTGTCCGCCCGGTGTCCTGCGCCGAAATTGGTGCGCAAAAGTCACCTGCCAGTATTTTTCCATGGGACACAGAGAGGAAAGCAAGCTTCCACGAACTGCATGTCAATGAAGAGATATGTGAAAAAACACCTTGAGGATTGATTCCAAACAACGTTTGCCATGTTTCGGTCGATATTATGTAGTTAATCCGGAAAAAGTTTCACGTTGTAGCTGACTGCATTTTCGGTTCGTTTCGGTAGCCAGACGCAATGTAGAAAACGGAACGATTTCTCCTACACACAGACGCTTTCAGGAAACACTGCGCATTTGGTATGTGACTGAGACTCTCCTCATTGAAAACATCAGAAGCTCTTCAAAGGTAAATGATTTTATTTATTTGGTTTTTGTGAAAATTTTGCGTGCTACATGCTACACAAAATGCTATGCTAGCTTTGCATACTCTTACACAAATTAGTCAATTTCTAAGGTTCAAAAGCATATTTTGAAAATCTGAGATGACAGTGTTGTTAAGAAAAGGCTAAGCTTGAGAGCAAACGCATTATTTTAATTTTATTTGCGATTTTCAGAAATCGTTAACGTTGCGTTATGCTAATGAGCCTGAGGCTTTAGTCACGATCCCGGATCCGGGATGGGGAGTTTCAAGAGGTTAATTGCTAAATTGTAATTATTTTGCAACTATGGCCTTTTTAATGCCTTACCTCCCTTATCTTACTCATTTGCACACTTTTTCTATTGTGTTATTGACTGTATGTTTGTTTATTTCATGTGTAACTCTGTGTTGTTGTTTGTGTCGCACTACTTTGTTATATCTTGGCCAGGTTGCAGTTGTAAATGAGAACTTGTTCTCAACTGGCCTACCTGGTCAATTAGGGGGCAGTATTTTCTTTTTTTGAAAAAAAAAACGTTCCCGTTTTAAACGGGATATTTTGTCAGGAAAATATGCTAGAATATGCAAATAATTGACAGCTTTGGATAGCAAACACTCTAACGTTTCCAAAACTGTAAAGATATTGTCTGTGAGTATAACAGAACTGATGTTGCAGGCAAAAGCCTGAGAAAAATCCAATCCGGAAGTACCCCAGGTTTTGAAAGCGCTGCGTTCCAATGACTACCTATTCAGCTGTGAATGTACCATCAACGAGCTTACGCTTTCTACGTATTCGTCAAGGTGTCTACAGCATTGTGACGTAGTTTTACGCATTTCTGTTGAAGAATAGCTGTAGGCAGCCACATTGTGTAAGTGGTCACATGGTGGCTTCGAGAGAGATTCTTGCGTAAAATACAGAGGTAGCCATTACTCTAATCGGTCCGAGTGAAAAACGAATTGTCCCGACTGATATATTATCGAATAGATATTAGAAACACTTTAGAGGATGGATTCTAAACAACGTTTGCCATGTTTCTGTCTATATCATGGAGCTATTTTGGAATATTTTTCGGCATTGTGGTGACCGCAATTTCCGGCGATTTCTCAGCCAAACGTGAAGAACAAACAGAGCTATTTCGCATACAAAAATAATCTTTTGGGAAAAAATGGTCTTTGGCTGTCTACCTGGGAGTCTCGTGAGTGAAAACATCCGAAGTTCATCAAAGGTAAACGATTTAATTTGATTGCTTTTCTGATTTCCGTGACAAGTTTGCCTGCTGCTAGCAAGGCATAATGCTATGCTAAGCTATGATAAACTTACACAAATGCTTGTCTAGCATTGGCTGTAAAGCATATTCTGAAAATCTGAGATGACAGGGTGATTAACAAAAGGCTAAACTGTGTTCCAATATATTTCACTTGTGATTTTCATGAATAGGAATATTTTCTAGGAAGATTGATGTCCGTTGCGTTATGCTAACTAGTGTCAGATGATGATAATGGTCCCGCTCACGGGATGGGGTGTCACTAGAGGTTAAATAAAGGTGAAATAAAATTAAAAATTAAAAAAGGGCTCAGGTCAAAAGTAATGGATGACAATGGATGATTAAAAAGCAAAGCGAGCAGTGATTCTTAGACCAGACCGTACCACTCCCACAATGCCATGTGGCAATCTCTGGCAGTAACTCAGGACAGGACTAAACAGCTGGCTGGCTGACAGCAGATCTGCTGAAAGCTGCCAACAAGAAGCTCACATTGCTCAAAGAGCCTGCTCACAGCCAAGCAGCAGGATGCTAACCCTTTCACATTTTTAATTAGACCAACACACCCATGTTTTGAGCCATCGTAACATACAGATGAAATACCAAACATAATTTGTTCAAAAATATTTGCTTACAAAGTACTTTCCGGGCTTCTCGTTGCGTTAGGCTTGCATAATTTTGTGCAAGGGATTGGAAGTCAGACAGGAGAGATAAACAACGTTGGCGGTGAGGTAGGTTTTTTGCAGGGTGGAAGAGGTGACATCTTGTAAAACGAAAAAAGTCCTTAAAAATAACAGTTGTTTATCAACCCTTCATTTTACAGCTCGTTAATTACTAGGTAATAACTAAGTAATTACTAGGTAATAACTAGGTAATTACTAGGTAATAATTAGGTAAATACCTATTAACACAAAGTAAATGCACGGTAACTATTTAGTCCCACACGTACTAACGAGATATCAAGCAAATAAGTTTTACACACTAACTTAGTAAATAGAAAGTAACCACATGTGATTATATATTACCTATATTTTGTCCCCAAGGTTAGTATTGAGGACCTTGTAAGTAAATACATCATACTTACTATGAAAACACCTAGTCACAACATTTATGTTATAATGTATTTATTTACTAGCACGTACTTTCCACATTAAAACATTCAAGTCAATAATTCAGATGTTGGTATTTTCTAACATCTTTTCTATGTACTTAGGCTTTAGTTGTCATTTATGTTCGTATTACAAGGGCTGTAAAAGAAGTGGTGTCTGTTTCCAAATGCTTTTGTGTTTACTACTGTGCAATATAAAACTGGGAGCATTTCACAATTATGACAAGCACACGACTCAGAGTGAAGTGTATTTCATTAAAATCAAGAGGTCAGTAGAAACACATTTGTATTAATGTACAATCATATAATCAGACAAGCTAGCATAGCAACAAAAGTGAACTGCATTCATTTCTACGTGGAAACCAAACTGCCAGTCTAAACACGATTCTTTTGAATTGACGGCTATAGATAGTAATCTTTTTATTCTGATAAAATAAACGTTTTGTACTACACAGAAACATGTAAATGCTCACATCAAGGTATTGTACAAGCTTGTACATCATGGGGGACATTTTTTAAAGTAGCTAGCTCAGTGTATTTCTAGCAACCACTCCCAAGTCACTTCAAGTTAACATCATTTTGGAAATTTGTCATAGTAGAAAAGTGTCAAAAACACATATTAAAACAAGACATAATTTTGCATCCTCATTTAAAATGATGCATTATGAAAGACGTTTCGTTAAATCAACGTAATATTTTTGACTAACTTAGTATGAAGTGCTTACTTGCTTGGTTCCGAGTACGTATGTTTGCGACCAGGTATTTACTTTTTGTTACTAGGCACCTAGTTATTACCTAATTATTGACGGGCTCTCATATGAAGGGTTACCAAGTGTTTGCAAGTATTGTTGACTTGACATGTGACATACTCCAAACATCTCTTTGATGCTGGACACGCATAGACCAACATCCTGACCAAAGATATTCACATGTACCTAAACCTCTATTTAGACAACACACGGTAATAGACATACTTTTAGATACAGCACAAGTCAATCTGAAGTCGGATGTCTCTACAGAGACAGAGACAGTAGTATTTGGACATGTACCCTATGCCCACAATAGGCCTGGGGCTGAGCCTGGATCTGGGTCTATAAGGTTGTGTGGTTGCGTGGGGGTGGTGTGGTGGTGTATTGAGGGTTGAAGAGAGACAATGAGAAGAGTGTTTACCCAGGTGGGCAGAGGGGCAGGCGGGTAGGCAAGGGCATCATGTGCTAGGGGATTACCGCAGCATTATGACTGTGAGACGCCTTGCCATCTGGACCTGTAGAAGAAAAGAACCCGAATACTGAGACTGCAAAAAGAGAGAGAGTCAGAGAGAGTCAAACAGAGAGAGAGAGAGTCAAAGAGAGAGAGAGAGTCAAACAGAGAGAGAGAGAGTCAAAGAGAGAGAGAGAGTCAAACAGAGAGAGAGAGTCAAAGAGAGAGAGAGAGAATCAAAGAAACTGTCAGAGAGAGTCAGAGGGAGAGAGTCAAAGAGACCATCAGTCAGAGTCAGAGAGAGAGAGTGAGAGACAGAGGAAATAAATAAATTAATAAATAGTAAATAATTAATTAATCATTAATTTATGAGAACATTTTTTAACAGGATGTACTAGGCTTGCTGCATAAAGGTTTTCTTTACGTTTAAAGTGGATAAGTAATTGATGATTTGTTGAAATGACAGTGCCTCTGTGTTAGAGTTAAACAGACAGAGTAATTCATTAATCAATATTGAATAAGATGTGGGCGTCTGAATGGGCAGTTAATTGACCAGGAGTTTAGTCGGAAATTATAAGAATGACGAGAGAGAGAGAGAGAGAGAGAGAGCTTCCATTTGTGTGTTTTTATTATATCTATGCCCCACTCTCCCTCCCTTTCTCTCTCACCCTCCTGTCTTCCTCTCCTCCTCATCACTACTTCCTTGTCACAAAGGACCCTGTAGGCTCTATAACCCTACAACTCTCCAGCCAGCCAGTGTCCCGAATGGCACTATTCCCTATTTCCCTATGCACATAGGGCTCTGATCAAAAGTAATGCACTGTATAGGGAATAGGCTGCCATATGGGAAGTAGCCCGACACAGAGGCTGACCACAGTGAATGATGGCCCAGCTGTGGTATGGCTGGACAAGGGAATAAAGGTGGAGAGTGACCCTGGACCAGGGCGACCATGTGGGATGGTAGGGGGACCGTGGGGGGCTTGGCACATCAGTCTCAGTGTGTCACATCATGGCAGTAGGTACAGGATGGACAGTCAGAATACACTGTGGAGCATCTGAACTCAAGGGGAAAGAGGGAGCAGGGGTAACCGGCCAGAGCTGGATGGACTTGGAAGAGAGCAAAGAAAGCTGACCACTCGCTCAAAGTCTTGGCTTGGTTAGCTGACAAGTTTGTTTGGTTTGCTTGGTAATGGGTGTGTTTTTCTGTTTGTGGGAGGGTTGGGGGGTTAACTAAGCATATATAATTGTTTTGAGATGGTCATACCATGATTTAGAATTTCAGGTATACTTTAGGTATGACAATACATATTTAGAAGTTATTTGCTAAAATATAGAATTTGGCCTTTACTACTTACTAGAGCATAGATGAATGCATTGAATAACACATTCATAAATGGCAAAAAACGACAGTCCTAAAATAAATAGCAAGGAAAAAGGTTTTGAAGTATCTAGGAGATATAAGAAAGCTCAGGAAATATATTTACAGTATATATTTATTTTTAATACATATTTAACCCATGTATTTTGTTGGCACAAAACTACCTCCATACTTCGATTAATGTGAATGGGTTACCTTCAGATCAGTCCTGTGACACTTCTGGAGGCCGTAGAGCAAAACAGAGAACATCATTGTGTTCGTGAGATTCTCTCCTTTCCATAGAGTAGATTGTAAATTTGCGGAAGCTACAGACATTTTTGTGAGAAGAATGATTTTTGGACTGTCTCATGGTCTGACAAACACTGATGTAACTCAGCCCCCTTCCACCCAGACATCTCTAGTTTAAATTTATGGATTTTTTATTTCATTCTTATGTTACTTAGAGTAATGGACAGAATTTTTAGGAAATCAGTGCCTTCTGGAGATCCTCCCAAGCTCTGTCAGGATGGATGGGGAGCATTGCTGCACAGCAATTTTCAGGTCTCTCCAGAGATGTCTCTGTGTGCTTAGGATGGTTGTCCTGTTGGAAGGTAAACCTGTTCTGGAGCAGGTTTTCATCAAGTATCTCTATGTATTTTGCTCTGTTCATCTTTCCCTCGATCCTAACTAGTCTCCCTGCCGCGGAAAAACATCCCCACAGCATGATGCTACTGGCACCATGCTTCACCGTAGCGATGGTGCCAGATTTCCTCCAGACGTGACGCTTGGCATTCAGGCTAAAGAGTTTAATCTTGGTTTCATTAGACCAGAGAATCTTGTTTCTCATGGTCTGAGATCTTTAAGTGCCTTTTTGGCAAGCTCCAAGCAGGCTGTCATGTGCCTTTTACTGAGGAGTGGCTTCCGTCTGGCCACTCTACCATAAGGGCCTGATTTCTGGAGTGCTGCAAAGTTGGTTGTCCTTCTGGAAGGTTCTCCCATCTCCACAGAGGAACTCTGGAGCTTCGTCAGAGTGACCATCGGGTTCTTGGTTACCTCCTTGACCAAGGCCCTTCTCCCCTGGTTGCTCATTTTGGCCAGACGTACAGCTCTAGGAAGAGTCTTGGTGGTTCCAAACATCTTCCATTTAAGAATGATGGAGGCCACTGTGTTCTTGGGAACCTACAATTCTGCAGAAATGTGTTGGTCTCGGAGCTCCACAGACAATTTATTCGACCTCATGGCTTGGTTTTTGCTCTGACATTCCCTGTCAGTTGTGGGACCTTATATAGACAGGTGTGTGCCTTTCCAAATTATGTCCAATCAATTGAATTTATCACAGGTGGACTCCAATCAATATTTAGAAACTCTGAAGAATGATCAATGGCTTTGTCATTTTGTGGTAGTGTGTGTAGATTGATGAGGATTTTAAGTAATCCATTTTATAATAAGGCTGTAATGTAACAAAATGTGGAAAAGGGAAGGGGTCTGAATACTTTCAGAATTCACTGTAAACTCTGACGTGTCGCCAAAATGGTCTGTCAAAAGAATTGATATACGTCCCTCAAAGGTTGTTTGAATGTGTCAGTATATTTGTTTATGCCACTGGGTGATCCTTAGGTTACAGCAAATCCCCCTCCCTTCCTCCCTGCCTCCCTCCCTCCCTTCCTCCCTGCCTCCCCCCCTCCCCTCCTCCCTGCCTCCCCCCTCCCTTCCTCCCTGCCTCCCCCCCTCCCTTCCTCCCTGCCTTCCTCCCTCCCTCCCTTCCTCCCTCCCTTCCTCCCTGCCTCCCTTCCTCCCTGCCTCCCTCCCTCCCTCCCTTCCTCCCTGCCTCCCTTCCTCCCTGCCTCCCTCCCTCCCTTCCTCCCTGCCCCCCCCCCTCCCTGCCTCCCTCCCTGCCTCCCTGCCTCCCTCCCTCCCTCTGTGGAGCAGAGGATAGTTTCAGGAGCCATCGTGGCTTAGCAGGAAAAGGTATCTGAGGCCTTTGGCACGGGGCCCAGACGGAGAGAGAGAGTGTCACTGGAGGCCTACTGGAGGGAGGAACGGCGGGAGGGAGGGAATGAGGGGGCTGAGAGCAGACAGCTCCAGGGCAGGTGTTGAAATACACCCTGGCTCCTTAGGTGGTGATCGCTGCAAAAATATGCCGTCTGCCAGTTTGCAGTTAGCTCAGATACACTCTCTGTCTCTCCTGAAACACACACGCAAGTACACCCCCCCCCCCCCTCCGCCCCGCACACACACACACACACACACACACACACACACACACACACACACACACACACACACACACAGACACACACACGCGCACACACACACACACACACACACACACACACACACACACACACACACACACACACACACACATACAAACACATACACACATAGAGTGACAGCTTGTGTTTATTAGATCTGTGCCTCAAATTGTAAGAAGGAAAAGAAAGAAGAAAAGGTGAATATTTTACCTCCAGCTTCAGCCAAGGCAGCGTCCATGGGCCTTTGAGCTAGTTGTCCTTTTATCATTGTCAACAGCACATTGTCAACAGCACATGGTTTCAGTGGTTTCAACTGCATGTTTGTTTCTTCTTCTATGAGGACCACCAAAGCTCCAGCACTTTAACATGACTGCATGCTTTTTCTCTCTGCTCCAAAGCACAAGTAAATGGTCAGACATACATAATGTACCATTTGCAAGACAATGCTGTATTTCTTCTTACAGATTGCATGTTCTCTGCTTCCATTGTTTTGTGATGGTTTCAGATTACACTACACAAACAAACAAAGCAATCATTTTTTCATCTTTGTCTGTCAGAAGTATTTTTCCTAATTTTATCTTCCTCATTTAGTTCCTGTGGTGTTCTCAACTTGGAGGTACATTAACCTATTGTGCCTTTGGAGAGGTAGTGGAGGAAAGGAGGAACGGAAGAGAGGAGGGAGGAAAGGAGAGGAGGAGAAGAGGATAGGAGGCATGAGAGGAGAGGAGGAGCAGAGGAAATGAGGAGAGGAGGGAGAAGAGGAGGGATGAACGGAGGAGGAGAAGAGGATATGAGGCAGGAGAGGAGAGGAGGAGCAGAGGAGATGAGGAGAGGAGGGAGGAGAGGATAGGAAGGAGGAGAGGAGGGAGTAGGAGTAGTGGAGAGGAGGGAGGAGAGGAGGGCAGAGAGGAGAGGAGGAGCAGAGGAGAGGAGAGGCAGAGGAGAGGAGGGCGGAGAAGAGAGGAGGA
>NC_088243.1:15854443-15931943 GCF_036934945.1 Oncorhynchus masou masou | reverse complement strand
CTTCCTTATTAACACTTCCTTACCACTTCCATACCACCTCCTTACCACTTCCTTATTAACACTTCCTTACCACTTCCTTATTACCACTTCCTTACCACGTCCTTATTAAGACTTCATTACCACTTCCTTACCACTTCCTTATTAACACTTCCTTACCACTTCCTTACCACTTCCTTAACACCTCCTTACCACTTCCTTACAACTTCCTTATTTACACTTCCCTACCACTTCCTTATTAACACTTCCTTACTAACACCTCCTCACCACTTCCTTATTACCACTGCCTTACCACTTCCTTATTAACACTTCCTTACCACTTCCTTATTAACACTTCCTTACCACTTCCTTATTAACACTTCCTTACCACTTCCTTATTAACACTTCCTTACCACTTCATTATTAACACTTCCTTACCACTTCCTTTTTAACACTTCCTTACTACTTCCTTATTAACACTTCCTTTCTACTTCCTTATTAAAACTTCCTTACTACTTCCTTATTAACAGATCCTTACTACTTCCTTATTAACACGTCCTTACCACTTCCTTATTAACACTGCCTTATTAACACTTCCTTACCACCTCCTTACCACTTCCTTATTAACACTTCCTTACCACTTCATTATTAACACTTCCTTACCACTTCCTTATTACCACTTCCTTACCACTTCCTTACTAAAACGTCCTTACCACTTCCTTATTAACACTTCCTTACCACTTCCTTATTAACACTTCCTTACCCCTTCCTTACCACTTCCTTATAGCACTTCCTTACCCCTTCCTTACCACTTCCTTTTTAACTATTCCTTATAACACTTCCTTACCACTTCCTTATTAACACTTCCTTACCACTTCCTTATTAACACTTCCTTACCACTTCCTTACCACTTCCGTATTAACACTTCCTTACCACTTCCTTCTTACCACTTCCTTTTTAACACTTCCTTATTAACACTTCCTTACCACTTCCGTTTTAACACTTCCTTACCACTACCTTATTAACACTTCCTTACCACTTCCTTATTAACACTTCCTTACCACTTCCTTATTAACACTTCCTTACCACTTCCTTACCACTTCGTTATTAACACTTCCTTACCACTTCCTTACCACTTCCTTAACACCTCCTTACCACTTCCTTACCACTTCCTTATTAACACTTCCTTTCCACTTCCTTAACACCTCCTTACCACTTCCTTACCACTTCCTTATTAACACTTCCTTACCACTTCCTTACCACTTACTTATTAACACTTCCTTACTACTTCCTTATTAACACTTCCTAACTACTTCCTGATTAACACTTCCTTACCACTTCCTTATTAACACTTCCTTACCACTTTTTTTAACACTTCCTTATTAACACTTCCTTACCACTTCCTTAATTACACCTCCTTACCACTTCCTTATTAACACTGCCTTACCACTTCCTTATTAACACTTCCTTACCCCTTCCTTACCACTTCCTTTTTAACACTTCCTTATAACACTTCCTTACCAATTCCTTATAACACTTCCTTACCAATTCCAGTATACACGCACGCACAACCTAAATACACACAGCTGTCACAATAAACCCATCCAAACTAGCACCTTCCTTGTGATTAGGTCAAGAGTATTGGCACGGGATGGGTGCCTAATAGCCATTTAGTTGATTCAAATGAAAAGATATTGGGGAAAAGTTGGTGTTGGAGTGCTTTCAAGCTGACTGCCAGCAATGTAGAGTAGGCTGCCTTCCATCTCCAGAATTACACTCAAAATATTCCTAACTATTTGGGAGAGGAGGCAAAGCAACCTCTTTTATTTTGGGGATGTTAACAGTGACTTTATTTACGGCATCAAAAAGGTGGGCCGACCACAGATTAGTTGCTTACAGTAATTGATCCATTCACTTTATTAAGGGAGTTCGGGGTGACGAGAGAGAGAGGATGGTAGAGTGGCCTGTCTGTCTGTAGGCTAAACACACACACACACACCCACACAGATCGATTATCAACATAAGGTAACTGTCAAACTCCATTACCCACACAATTACATAAAAAGACAACTGTGTTTTTCAATATTTATGGACTAAAGTATTTAAATATGAATGAACACCAACATGACGTATTTTGTCATCAGTCCCAGTGGCTGTGTCCCATCTGTGATCCTTGGTGAGTGAGTAGTGAAGATGTTAGATCTTAATCAATCTCCTAAATTGTTAGCATATTAAAACAAATTAATCCTGCATAAATATTGGATGTCTGATGCTATTATGGTGAAAAATGCACGTTTCGGACACAGGGTTCTGCATTCAAAACGGTACCCCATTCCCTACATAGTGCACTGCTTTTGACCAGAACCCCTAGGGAATACTTAAGGAATACAGGTACATAGAGAATACATAGGGAATGTGAAGGGCATATATAGGGAATACATAGAGAATGCATAGGGAATATATAGGGAATACATGGGGAATATATAGGGAATACATAGGGAATATATAGGGAATACATAGGAAATATATGGGGAATACATAGAGAATACATGGGGAATACAAAGGGAATATATAGGGAACACATAGAAAATATATGGGGAATACATAGGGAATACATAGGGAATACATTTTTTTATTTTTATTTGACCAGGCAAGTCAGTTAAGAACAAATTCTTTTTTTCAATGACGGCCTTGGAACAGTGGGTTAACTGCCTGTTCAGGGGCAGAACGACAGATTTGTACCATGTCAGCTCGGGGGTTTGAACTCGCAATCTTCCGGTTACTAGTCCAACGCTCTAACCACTAGGCTACCCTGCCGCCCCAAAGGTGGAAATATATGGGGAATACATGGGGAATATATTGTCAGGACCCGGTTTTGAACCTGGGTCTCCGGAGTGAGAAACAGTCACTTAACCAACTGAGCCACGAATAGACAGCAGAACCCAGAAGATGAGGCAGACACAGCAGTACTTAAGACGGTGTATTTAATAAAGAAAAAATCCTAAAATACAAAAAATGGCAAATCCAAAAGGTGGTAGGTAAAACACAAAAAGACCTCAAAAGAAACTCACCAAAAATAAACAAAAACAAAAACAAAAAACAGAATACCACAAGAACGTCACCCGGAATCGACAAGAGCACACAGAACACTAGGGCAGGGTGCTAACATACAAACACAGAGCACAGAACTGAGGGAAACAAAGGGTTTAAATACAATCAGGGGAAACGAGACACAGGTGCAAATAATGATGGGGATCAAGGGAAAAACATAGGGACAAAAAGCACAATGGGGGCATCTACTGACCAAAACCCGGAACAACCCTGGCCAAATCCTGACAGAATCCCCCCCCTAGGAACGGCTCCTGACGTTCCTACCAGCTCTCTCAGGTTGGAGAACCCTGAACTGACGAATGAGGTCAGGGTCCAGGATGTCTTTGGCAGGAACCCAGGAGCGCTCCTCAGGACCGTAGCCTTCCCAGTCCACCAGATACTGCCAGGACCGCTGCACCCGGCGGGAATCCAGTATCCGGTGGACGGTATAAGCCGGCTGGCCTCCAATGACACGAGGCGGAGGGGGAGGTCTGTCTGCCGGGACAAGGGGAGAAAAAACAACAGGTTTTAACAATGACACATGAAATGTGGGATTAATCTTAAGGGATCTGGGTAAGTGTAGGCGATAAGAAACTGGGTTAACTCTCCTGGCAACCTTGAAGGGACCGATGTATTTTTGGGACAGCTTGCGAGACTCCACCCGTAGAGGTAAGTCTCTTGTGGAGAGCCAGACTCTCTGGCCGGGGCGCAGGGTAGGCCCGGGACGGCGACGTCTGTTGGCTTGTTGTTGATACCTCTGTGAGGAACGCATCAGATTAAGACGGGTCTTCCTCCACATAAGCCGACAGCGTCTGACGAACCTCAAGGCTGAAGGCACTCTGACTTCTGCCTCCTGGTCCGGGAACAATGGAGGAGCATAGCCAAACTGACACTCGTGCGGGGACATACCAGTGGAGGAGGAGCGCAAGGTGTTGTGCGCGTATTCGGCCCAAACAATAAAGGATGACCATGTGGACGGGTTGTCACGAGTCATACATCGGAGGGTGGTTTCCAGCTCTTGATTCATCCTCTCTGTTTGGCCGTTGGACTCCGGATGGTACCCTGAAGATAGACTGGCAGAAGCCCCCATGAGTTGGCAGAAGGCCTTCCAAAACCTTGAGGCGAACTGGGGACCTCTGTCAGAAACCACATCTTGAGGAATGCCGAAGACTCGGAACACATGATTAATTACCAACTCAGCCGTTTCCTTGGCAGAAGGTAACTTAGTCAGAGGGACGAACCTGGCCGCCTTTGAAAACCTGTCGATTATGACTAGGATAGTAGTATTGCCATGGGATGGAGGAAGTCCAGTAATAAAGTCCAATGAGATATGGGACCAGGGTCTGTGGGGAACAGGTAAAGGGTGAAGGAGTCCTTGAGGGCGGAGGTGAGAAGATTTGCCCTGGCAGCACACGGGGCAGGCATTGACGAAAGTGGCAACGTCTTCTCTTATGGTAGGCCACCAGAACTTACGCTGGATGAACTCCAAGGAGCGACCTACGCCCGGATGACAGGTGAGGCGAGAGGAGTGCCCCCACAGAAGGACCTGAGTCCTCACTGCCTTGGGGACAAACAACCGATTGGCAGGGCCTCCTTTAGGGTCCGGTTCGCTAGCTTGAGCACGTCTCACGGTATCCTCAACTTGCCACGAGATCGGAGCCACAATCTTAGCAGCAGGAAGGACAGGCATGTCCGTGTCATCTCGAATGGCAGGAGCGTAGACTCGGGACAGGGCATCCGGTTTGAGATTCTTAGACCCGGGCCGATAGGTGAGGATAAACTGGAATCGATTGAAGAAAAGAGACCATCTAGCTTGTCTAGAGTTCAATCGCTTCGCCTGCTGGATATACTCCAGATTTTTGTGGTCCGTAAGCACTTGAAACGGGTGAGAAGCCCCCTCGAGCCAGTGTCTCCATTCCTTCAATGCCATCTTAACCGCTAGGAGTTCACGATCCCCCACATCGTAGTTCCTCTCAGTCGGGGTAAGCCGGTGTGAGAAGAAAGCGCACGGATGAAGCTTCTTGTCTTCACCCCTCTGAGACAGGACAGCTCCAACACCAACCTCTGATGCGTCTACCTCCACCACAAATGGTTCATCCGTAGTCGGTAGTATCAGGATGGGAGCAGAGAGGACGCGCTGCTTGAGTCCTTGGAAGGCAGTCTCAGCTTCTCTTCCCCAAAAAAACCTTGCATTGCCACCTTTGGTTAAAGCTGAGAGAGGAGCTGCCACCAAACTGAAGTTCTTGATGAACTTGCGGTAAAAGTTTGTGAAGCCCAGGAAACGCTGAACATCCTTAACGGATTTGGGGGTGGGCCAATCCGCTACCGCCCCTACCTTCCTAGGGTCCATTTGGACTCGACCGGGTTCCACTACAAATCCCAGGAATTGTACTCGGGATGAATGGAATTCACATTTTTCCGGCTTAACGTACAGATGGCTGTCCAGGAGGCGTTTGAGTACTTGTCTGACATGCTTAGTGTGTTCTTGAAGGGAGCTCGAAAAGATGAGGATGTCATCCAAGTAAACGAACACAAATATGTTAAGCATATCCCTAAGCACATCGTTTATGAGCGCTTGGAACACCGCTGGGGCGTTGGTCAGGCCGAAGGGCATCACCAAGTATTCATAGTGACCAGTAGGCGTGTTGAAAGCGATCTTCCACTCTTCACCAGGTCTGATCCACACAAGATGGTATGCGTTCCGCAGGTCAAGCTTAGTGAAAACAACTGCTTCCTGGAGCAGCTCGAAGGCTGTGGCCATAAGGGGTAGCGGGTAACGGTTACGGACGGTTATGTCATTGAGTCCCCGGTAGTCGATGCAAGGACGTAATCCACCGTCTTTCTTGGCCACAAAGAAAAACCCTGCTCCCGCCGGGGAGGTAGATGGACGCATGAGGCCTGCTTCCAGAGAGTCCTTGATGTAGGTATCCATAGCAGCTCGTTCGGGTGGAGATAGGGAAAAGATCCGACCCCTGGGGGGCAAGTGCCCGGAAACAGGTCGATGGGGCAATCGTAAGATCTATGGGGTGGTAGCATGGTGGCCCTCTGTTTGCTAAACACCAGTTTGAGGTCATGGTAACACTCGGGAACTCGGGTCAGGTCGATGGATTCTAAAGACTCGGGAGTAGAACTCGGGGAATTCTGGAAAATACAAGTAGCTTGGCACGTAGGACCCCACTGCTTGATAGTGCCCACAGACCAGTCGATGTGAGGGTTATGGCTGTGAAGCCAGGGGTATCCAAGGACGAGAGGGAACTCGGAACAGGAGATCAAATGAAAGTTCATCAATTCCTGGTGTTGTGAAACTGAAAGTCTCAAGGAGGTAGTGACATGAGTGACAAGTCCAGATCCCAAAGGGCTTCCATCCAATGTAGTAACCCTCATGGGGTCACTTAGAGGTTCAGAGGGAACGCCATTCTCCTTCGCCCAGACACCATCCATGAAGTTACCTGCGGCTCCAGAGTCTACCAAGGCTTGAAGGTGAAGCTTGTGGTTGTCCCAGGAGAGGGTGACTGGAATGAGCAGACGGGAGTTGGACGGATGGGAGGAGGTTATGTTTCCCGTTACAGTTCCCCCCGGTCTGTACGGGACAGAGCGTTTCCCTGGAGCCCGGGACACGTGGAACGGAAATGGCCCGGTTTGCCGCAATATAGACAGCGTCGCTCCCTCATCCGGCGGTCTCTCTCAGCCTGGGAGATGCGTCCAATCTGCATGGGTTCCGGTGGAGCCAGCGATGATAAAGGGTGGGACTCGGAGCTGGGACTGATAGGGGCTAGAGGTCTACGGTTGAGTTCTCTCTCTCTCAGACGCTGGTCAATGCGTGAGGCCAACTTGATCAGGGACTCGAGATTGTCCGGTGGTTCCCGAGTGGCCAGTTCATCTTGGAGTGTCGGAAAGGCCTTTCAGAAAGCACACCCCGTGAGCGCCTCGTTGTTCCAGCCACTCGCTGCTGCCACCGTGCGGAACTGGATGGCATAGTCCGTCACGCTGCGCCAACCTTGATGGAGAGTCAGGAGCTGTTTGGCTGAGTCAGAACCACTGCTTGGGCCTTGAAACACTCGTTTGAATTCCTCAGCAAAGGCAGAGTAGCTGGCACAGCAGGAACTATGGGCATCCCACACAGCAGTAGCCCAGGCCAGGGCTTTTTCCGACAGCAGGGTGATGATATATGCGATCTTAGACCGGTCGGTGGGAAACGACGAGGGTTGCAGCTCAAAGGAGAGAGAACATTGAGTGAGAAACCCTTTACAAGCACTTGGATCACCTGAGAACCGTTGGGGAGGTGGAAGACGAGGTTCAGCCAGGGGGTTAACTGCCATGGGTACGTGAACTTGAGGTACTGGGACGGGAACTGTTGCCGGGGTAAGTCGATCAGATATTTGCTTAATGGAAGTCAGCATCTCCGACAGAAGATGAGAATGTCTAGCCATTAAGGCCTCTTGCTGAACCAGGGCGGCTTCGTGGCGTTGGACAGTCTCCTGGTGGTGGGACAGCGTGGCAAAAAGGTCCTGGGAACTGGCTGCCTCTGGGTTCATTTTTGGCTCTGTGTTTCTGTCAGGACCCGGTTTTGAACCTGGGTCTCCGGAGTGAGAAACAGTCACTTAACCAACTGAGCCACGAATAGACAGCAGAACCCAGAAGATGAGGCAGACACAGCAGTACTTAAGACGGTGTATTTAATAAAGAAAAAATCCTAAAATACAAAAAATGGCAAATCCAAAAGGTGGTAGGTAAAACACAAAAAGACCTCAAAAGAAACTCACCAAAAATAAACAAAAACAAAAAACAGAATACCACAAGAACGTCACCCGGAATCGACAAGAGCACACAGAACACTAGGGCAGGGTGCTAACATACAAACACAGAGCACAGAACTGAGGGAAACAAAGGGTTTAAATACAATCAGGGGAAACGAGACACAGGTGCAAATAATAATGGGGATCAAGGGAAAAACATAGGGACAAAAAGCACAATGGGGGCATCTACTGACCAAAACCCGGAACAACCCTGGCCAAATCCTGACATATATAGGGAATACATGGGGAATATATAGGGAATACATGGGGAATACATAGGGAATACATAGGGAATACATAGGGAATACATGGGGAATACATAGGGAATGCATAGGGAATATATGGGGAATACATATGTAATATACAGGTAATACGTAGGGAATATATGGGGAATACATAGGGAATATATGGGGAATACATAGGGAATGCATAGGGAATATATGGGGAATATATGGGGAATACATAGGGAATATATGGGGAATACATAGGGAATACATGGGGAATACATGGGGAATACATGGGGAATACATGGGGAATACATAGGGAATACATAGGGAATACATGGGGAATATATAGGGAATACATGGGGAATACATAGGGAATACATAGGGAATACATAGGGCATATATAGGGAATACATAGGGAATGCATAGGGAATATATGGGGAATACATATGTAATATACAGGTAATACGTAGGGAATATATAGGGAATATTTAGGGAATACATGGGGAATTATCATGGGACATGAAATCAAATCAAATCAAATGTATTTGTCACATACACATGGTTAGAGGATGTTAATGCCCAGTGTAGCGAAATGCTTGTGCTTCTAGTTCCAACAATGCAGTAATAACCGACGAGTAATCTAACCTAACAATTCCAAAACTACTACCTTATACACACAAGTGTAAAGGGATAAAGAATATGTACATAAAGATATATGAATGAGTGATGGTACAGAACGGCATAGGCAAGATGCAGTAGATGGTATCGAGTACAGTATATACATATGAGATGAGTAATGTAGGGTATGTAAACAAAGTGGCATAGTTTATACATGTATTACATAAAGATGCAGTAGATGATATAGAGTACAGTTTAAATACATATACATATGAGATGAGTAATATAGGGTATGTAAACATTATATTAACTAGCATTGTCTTAAAGTGGCTAGTGATATATTTTACATCTATTTCCATCAATTCCCATGAATAAAGTGGCTGGAGTTGAGTCAGTGTGTTGGCAGCAGCCACTCAATGTTAGTGGTGGCTGTTTAACAGTCTGGTGGCCTTGCGATAGAAGCTGTTTTTCAGTCTCTCGGTCCCTGCTTTGATGCACCTGTACTGACCTCGCCTTCTGGATGATAGCGGGGTGAACAGGCAGTGGCTCGGGTGGTTGTTGTCCTTGATGATCTTTATGGCCTTCCTGTGACATCGGGTGGTGTAGGAAGGTACAGGGATGAAGCTTCTGTTCCTGGGCGGATCGCTGGGACAGGATGGCCCCCACTCCAACATCCGAAGCATCCACTTCCACCACAAATTGACGCGAGGGGTCCGGATGGATGAGGATGGGTGCTGTTGTGAATCGATACTTCAGGTCCACAAAGGCTTTGTCGACAGTTGGAGACCATTTGAACGGTACCTTGGGGGAGGTGAGTGCTGAGAGGGGGGCCGCCAGGGTGCTGTTATCCTGAATTAAACAGCGGTGGACGTTTGTAAAACCAAGAAACCGTTGGTTGAGGCCAGTACACCACTGCTTTCACCATTCCAGGATCCATCTGAACATTGCCCTCAGCAATGACATATCCCAGAAAGGTGATAGAAGAGCGGTGGAACTCGCACTTATTAGGCTTTCACGAACAATTGGTTCTCCAGGAGGCGCTGAAGGACCTGTCTGACATGGAGTACATGTTCTTGGGCAGATCGGGAAAAAAACAGGATGTCGTCCAGGTAGAAGAACACAAACCGGTTTAGCATGTCCCGAAGCACATCATTCACATGACTTGGTGCTCATAATGTCCACTAGCTGTGTTGAAGGCTAACTTCCACTCATCCCCCTTGTGTATCCGAACCAGGTGGTAGACATTGCGAAGTTGGAAAACATGGTAGCCCCCTGGAGAGGTTCAAACGGTTAAGGCAATAAGAGAGACGAGGTCCACCGGTAGTTCCCAAGCAACTTTTGACATAAGTCAAGCAGTTTGTTGGCCGCCTTTCTCTCAGATACCGGAGACTCAAAAACTTGTCTCACCTCTGCCATGAATTCCTCCAAATGACCGCAAATGGCAGATTGTTGTTCCCAAACGTCCGTAGCTCAGGAGAGCGCCCTTCCCGACATTAGCATAAAACTATACGTGTAACGATGTTCTTCGTTTGTCGAAAGAGAGTCGGACCGAAATGCAGCGTGTTTGTTACTCATGTTTAATAGTGAAAACAAATAACGAAACTATACATGAAATAACGAATAAATACAAAACAACAAAACGGAACGTGAAACCTATTACAGCCTGACTGGTGAAACTAACACAGAGACAGGAACAATCACCCACGAAATACAAAGTAAATCCCAGGCTACCTAAATACGGTTCCCAATCAGAGACAACGAGAATCACCTGACTCTGATTGAGAACCGCCTCAGGCAGCCAAACCTATTAAACACACACCCCTAATCAGCTACAATCCCAAATACTACAAACCCCGATACGAAAATACAATACATAAACCCATGTCACACCCTGGCCTAACCAAATATATAACGAAAACACAAAATACAATGACCAAGGCGTGACAATACGCTATCTTCGACCGGTCTGAAGAAAACGAAGATGGCTGTAGCTCAAAAATAAGCGAGCACTGAGAAAGAAAACCCCGGCAGGTACCAGGATTCCACGAATATCTCTCCGGAGGTGGTAAGCGTGGTTCTCAGGGAGTTGGGGTAGGCTGTACGAACTCACCACAGATAGGGACACAATTATTGGGTGATTGTGGTTTTTCAGAGGTGGCAGGCAGCTTCTGAGCTAACTCCCTGATTTGCTCCATAATAGCCTTTAACCCATGGTCATGGCGTTCTGTCAAGGACCTGAGCCCTTCCAAAAGGCCCTGTTACAACACCTCATGCCTCCTAATGGTGGCTCCCTGCAGGGCGGAGATGGTTCAAGTCTGCTGGATCTGTCATGGCCAGTTCGTACTATCAAGGCACAAGGCAAGCCCCAGATTGCAGACACAGGACGCAGATGGTTGGAATATGTATTAATCCAATAGGGTAAGATGACCAGGCAGGCAGAATCAAGGTCAGGGCAGGCAGGATGATCAGGCAGGCAGAATCAAGGTCAGGGCAGGCAGGATGACCAGAGGGGCAGAATCAAGGTCAGGGCAGGCAGGATGATCAGGCAGACAAAATCAAGGTCTGGGCAGGCAGGATGACCAGAGGGGCAGAATCAAGGTCAGGGCAGGCAGGATGATCAGGCAGGCAGAATCAAGGTCTGGGCAGGCAGGATGATCAGGCAGGCAGAATCAAGGTCAGGGCAGGCAGGATGACCAGGCAGGCAGACTCAAGGTCAGGGCAGGCAGGATGATCAGGCAGGCAGAATCAAGGTCTGGGCAGGCAGGATGATCAGGCAGGCAGAATCAAGGTCTGGGCAGGCAGGATGATCAGGCAGTCAGAATCAAGGTCAGAGCCAGGCAGGATGACCACGCAGGCAGAATAAAGGTCAGGGCCAGGCAGGATGACCAGGCAGACAGAATCAGGGTCAGGGCAGGCAGGATGACCAGGCAGGCAGAATCAAGGTCATGGCCAGGCAGGATGACCAGGCAGGCAGAATCAAGGTCAGGGCCAGGCAGGCGGGAAAGGCAGGCGGGAAAGATGTCCAGATTCAGCCAGAGGTCAAAACCGGGAAGACTATCAAAAAGAGAATAGCAAAAAGATTACGGGAAAAACACACTGGTTGACTTGACTAACATACGAGACGAACTGGCACAGAGAGACAGGAACCACAGGGATAAATACACTGGGATAAATAAGCGACACTTGGAGGGGGCGGAGACAATAACAGGAACAGGTGAAACAGATCAGGGTGTGACAGGGAATATATAGGGAATACATAGGGCATATATAGGGAATACATAGGGAATAAATAGGGCATATATAGTGAATATATAGGAAATACATAGGGCATATATGGGGAATATATAGGAAATACATAGGGAATATATGGGAAATACATATGTAATAAACAGGTAATATGTAGGGAATACATAGGGCATATATAGGGAATACATAGGGAATAAATAGGGCATATATAGGGAATATATAGGAAATACATAGGGCATATATAGGGAATATATAGGAAATACATAGGGCATATATAGGGAATATATAGGAAATACATAGGGCATATATAGGGAATATATAGGAAATACATAGGGCATATATAGGGAATATATAGGAAATACATAGGGCATATATAGGGAATATATAGGAAATACATAGGGCATATATGGGGAATATATAGGAAATACATAGGGCATATATAGGGAATATATAGGAAATACATAGGGCATATATGGGGAATACATAGGGAATAAATAGGGCATATATAGGGAATATATAGGAAATACATAGGGCATATATAGGGAATATATAGGAAATACATAGGGCATATATAGGGAATATATAGGAAATACATAGGGCATATATGGGGAATATATAGGAAATACATAGGGCATATATAGGGAATATATAGGAAATACATAGGGCATATATAGGGAATATATAGGAAATACATAGGGCATATATAGGGAATATATAGGAAATACATAGGGCATATATAGGGAATATATAGGGAATACATAGGGCATATATAGGGAATACATAGGGAATAAATAGGGCATATATAGGGAATATATAGGAAATACATAGGGCATATATAGGGAATATATAGGAAATACATAGGGCATATATGGGGAATACATAGGGAATAAATAGGGAATACATAGGGCATATATAGGGAATATATAGGAAATACATAGGGCATATATAGGGAATATATAGGAAATACATAGGGCATATATAGGGAATATATAGGGAATACATAGGGCATATATAGGGAATACATAGGGAATAAATAGGGCATATATAGGGAATATATAGGAAATACATAGGGCATATATAGGGAATATATAGGGAATACATAGGGCATATATAGGGAATACATAGGGAATAAATAGGGCATATATAGGGAATATATAGGAAATACATAGGGAATAATAGGGCATATATAGGGAATATATAGGAAATACATAGGGCATATATAGGGAATACATAGGGAATAAATAGGGCATATATAGGGAATATATAGGAAATACATAGGGCATATATGTGGAATATATAGGAAATACATAGGGCATATATGGGGAATATATAGGGAATACATATGGCATATATAGGGAATATATAGGGAATACATAGGGCATATATAGGGCATATATAGGGAATACATAGGGAATAAATAGGGCATATATAGGGAATATATAGGAAATACATAGGGCATATATAGGAAATACATAGGACATATATGGGGAATATATAGGAAATACATAGGGAATAAATAGGGAATATATAGGGAATACATAGGGCATATATGGGGAATATATAGGGAATACATAGGGAATAATAGGGCATATATAGGGAATATATAGGAAATACATAGGGAATAATAGGGCATATATAGGGAATATATAGGAAATACATAGGGCATATATGGGGAATACATAGGGAATAAATAGGGAATACATAGGGCATATATAGGGAATATATAGGAAATACATAGGGCATATATAGGGAATATATAGGAAATACATAGGGCATATATAGGGAATATATAGGAAATACATAGGGCATATATAGGGAATATATAGGGAATAAATAGGGCATATATAGGGAATACATAGGGAATAATAGGGCATATATAGGGAATATATAGGAAATACATAGGGCATATATAGGGAATACATAGGGAATAAATAGGGCATATATAGGGAATATATAGGAAATACATAGGGCATATATGTGGAATATATAGGAAATACATAGGGCATATATGGGGAATATATAGGGAATACATATGGCATATATAGGGAATATATAGGGAATACATAGGGCATATATAGGGCATATATAGGGAATACATAGGGAATAAATAGGGCATATATAGGGAATATATAGGAAATACATAGGGCATATATAGGGAATATATAGGGAATACATAGGGAATAAATAGGGAATATATAGGGAATACATAGGGCATATATGGGGAATATATAGGGAATACATATGGCATATATAGGGAATATATAGGGAATACATAGGGCATATATAGGGCATATATAGGGAATACATAGGGAATAAATAGGGCATATATAGGGAATATATAGGAAATACATAGGGCATATATAGGGAATATATAGGGAATACATAGGGAATAAATAGGGAATATATAGGGAATACATAGGGCATATATGGGGAATATATAGGGAATACATAGGGAATAATAGGGCATATATAGGGAATATATAGGAAATACATAGGGAATAATAGGGCATATATAGGGAATATATAGGAAATACATAGGGCATATATAGGGAATATATAGGGAATAAATAGGGCATATATAGGGAATACATAGGGCATATATAGGGAATACATAGGGAATAAATAGGGCATATATAGGGAATATATAGGGAATACATAGGGCATATATAGGGAATATATAGGAAATACATAGGGCATATATGGGGAATATATAGGAAATACATAGGGCATATATAGGGAATATATAGGGAATAAATAGGGCATATATAGGGAATACATAGGGCATATATAGGGAATACATAGGGAATAAATAGGGCATATATAGGAAATACATAGGGCATATATAGGGAATACATAGGGAATAAATAGGGCATATATAGGGAATATATAGGGCATATATAGGGAATACATAGGGCATATATAGGGAATATATAGGAAATACATAGGGCATATATGGTGGAATGTATAGGGAATATATAGGGAATAGGTTGCCATTTGGAACACAACTCCAGAATTATTGACTCTCTCTCACCATAAAGCTAGAGATTAAAACAAACTATTTACGGTACATCTGTGTGTGTGTGTGTGATTGTGTATGTGTTTGTGTGAGTGCGTGCGTGCGTGCATGTACATGTATGTGCATTTGTGCATGAATGCATGTGTGCATGCAAGAGTGCATGTCTGTGCATACGCATTTTCCTGCATGTGTGCATGCCTCTTTGTGTGTGCGCATGTTTTTGTATTACTGCTGATGGGATGTGAAGACAGCCAGACTTTTGCCCGCAAACAAACTGCGATGATGAAACTGTTAGCGTGTACAGACCTCTGAGACCAATGCTAAATGTAGACAACATGTTTATAGTTACAACACTGCTCTCAATTTACACCGATCACCGTTGATCGATGTTTTGGGGTCAAGGAACTCCATAGACTATGGGTTTCTGTGGTATAATGTGGTGACCGATCTGAATGAACCTTCATTACTGTCTATGTCCGCATGTGACACCTAGATGAATGTGATGTGTCTGATAGTAAGCAGTGGAGAGAATGATGCTAGATGAATTAAAGGAGTATTGTTTTCCCACACGTCTTTCTTCCCTGGTTTCTGTGGGTGTAGGAGACACATCTTCATGTCTGTATCTCATCAACCTCTTGCTTGAACATTTCACGATTCTCTACCTTCCTGTAGTTGTCATTGTCTGACGACAGCGTGTTGTGACACGAGAGAGTCATTTCCCCCTAACACAATCATCCTGAGGGACCATATGCATTCTTCAGTCAAATCAAGAGGAGAGCAATTAACTAAGAGTATCTTACAGATTTGATTCAATGGCATGCCCCATTTTCTTCCTGACACCAGGGTCCAGACCAATCTGCAAGCCTGAACAAAGACAGAATATTTACTTTGGGTACCTTATAGACTCTTCAACATTAAATAAATGCAAACAACAGTAAATTACAATAAATGACATCACAAATCGACAAAGTACAGCTTACAATAGTAAATGCAGATTCCTAGCATCATCCATCCAGGGATGAGAAGATTCAAACTTGCTCAAGCCAATCCCCAGGGTTTCTCCACATGTGACAGACAGTTATTGATGGTATGTTGTTCTGGAGGCTTGGGAGTGTTGGACTGAAGACCAGACCCCCCACGCTAGAACCAGGGTTGGACTGAACCAAAGTGGGATGGGCTGGGCTGGGTAGGACAAGGGTGAGGGGCCTGCATACACTCAGCTGGGCTAAACTGGGAGGGCCTGGGTTAGATCCCGCTGAACCTAGATTAATGCGGGTGGAATTGGCTGGTGGAGACCAGCCCCTATTGATTTCCTCTCTGAATTCCACAGTGACACTCTCCTCAATCTGGATCCCATCACAACTGTAGCCCACCAGGCTCCTCACAGATGAAACCAGGGACATGTTCTGGAGTCTTCAGCCTGCCCTTGTGACCCTTCCCCTGGGTATAGAGTCAGCAATCCTCCACTCTCCCCTCATCTCCATTCCATATGTCTGGATGATCACTGGGACTGAAAGATGATTCTGACTTTGGCTTCCAAGATGTATATGTGAAAGAGAGTGTATCTAGATGTATATGTGAAAGAGAGTGTATCTAGATGTATATGTGAAAGAGAGTGTATCTAGATGTATATGTGAAAGAGAGTGTATCTAGATGTATATGTGAAAGAGAGTGTATCTAGATGTATATGTGAAAGAGAGTGTATCTAGATGTATATGTGAAAGAGAGTGTATCTAGATGTATATGTGAAAGAGAGTGTATCTAGATGTATATGTGAAAGAGAGTGTATCTAGATTGCTTGGAAATGACAAAAAGAGGCTGTTCAGGCATGTACATGGATTTACAGAATGACACATCAATTAGTTCATTTATTTGTTTCTAATGTGTGAACAAAGTTGCATCAACATTGAGATCAACAAAGCGTTAACCAAGCAACCTCTGGCAGCCATGCCGACCGGACGCCACCTGACACACAGCAAAACAACCAAGGGAACTAGAAGGCTCTCTCTCTCTCTCTCTCTCTCTCTCTCTCTCTTCTCTCTCTCTCTCTCTCTTTCTCTCTCTCTCTCTCTCTCTCTCTCTCTCTCTCTGGCTATCTGCATTCTCTCTTTCTATCTCTCTCTCTCTCTGCATCTCTCTCTGCCTCTCTCTCTCTCGCTCTGGCTCTCTCTCTACCTCTCTCCCCCTCTGGCTCTCTCAGCCTCTCTCTTTCTCTGCAACTCTCTCTCTCTCTCTTGCTCGCTCTCTTGCTCTCTCTCTCTCTTTCTCTCGTTTTCTGTCTACCCAATGACTGACTTTATCTGGTCACTTCTCACCAGGTGCAGTATGGACAGCTGAATACTGTAGGCTTGAGTCGTCAGAGAAGTCCCATTGACGAAGGTTTCCGTAGCTATGACACAGTCCTGTTGAATTTTAATGGAGTAAGTGAGGGGGTTGATGGAAGAACCGCCATATTTGTTTATTTTTGTTACTTTTACGTGTTCAGTGTAAATACTTCACTCTACTTACATTGACAACACATGAAACAGTTATGTCCTCCACTGTCTCTATGTGATTCTCTGACAACGAGAGCAAGGCTATGTCCCAAATGCAACCCTGGTACCCTATAGGCCCTGGTCAAAAGTAATGCACTAAATAGGGACTAGGGTAACATTAAGTATGCAGTCTCTGAGACCAAAAGCAATTCTGCAAGGTCTTTTAGATCAGAGCAGGACATCTCCACTACTGTGCATTCTCTTTAATGCTGTCAGCCTCAGCCCAGAGAGATGCTGAAGAAGATATTTGAAGAGGAAAAGTGTTTGCTAATCAGTGTATGGGTCAGCATGTAACAGAATATTTATCCACTGGTTTATTTGGGCAGCTGTCTTTTGACCAGTGGGATGGATGGATGTCGGATGTGGCTTTGATCAAGAGGACAGATTCTGTTTGAACGAGTCATTTGGCTAAGGACACATGCCGATGCAGGGGGACGCAGGCAGGAGGCAGCAGCCATGGAATGCGTCCCATATTGCACCCTATTCCATATATAGTGCACTACTTTTGACCAAAAGTAGTGGATGCAGTCTCTCGCACAGCTAGATCTGGCACCTGTGGGACTAATGTTGCGATCTACATTTAAGGGGGTTAGTTTTGATGTGCAGTCAACGCCTGCCAAGTGCACACTGGCTAAGTGCAGTTCACCGTGCCCGGTATATGTTTTATAAGCAAACAATTCTGAACACAAATATAAACGCAACATGCATCAATTTCAAATATTTTATTGAGTTACAGTTCATATAAGGAAATTAGCCAATTGAAATGAATTCATTAGGCCCTAATCTACAGTACCATTCAAGGGTTTGGACACACCTACTCATTCAAGGGGTTTTCTTTAATTTACTATTTTCTACATTGTATAAATAATAGTGAAGACATCAAAACAATGAAATAAATCATGTAGTAACCAAAAAAGGGTTAAATAAATCAAAATACGTTTCATATTTCAAATTCTTCAAAGTAGTCACCCTTTGCCTTGATGACAGCTTTACACACTCTTGGCACTCCTGGGCTGGTGTGATTACACGTGATCTGCAGTTGTGAAGCCGGTTGGATGCAGTGCCAAATTCTCTAAAATGACGTTGGAGGCGGCTTATGGTAGAGAAATTAATATTACATTTTCTGACAACAGCTCTGGTGGACATTACTGCAGTCAGCATGCCCGTTGCAAGCTCCATCAAAATTTGACACATCTGTGGTATTGTGTTGAGTGAACAAATAGGGAACTCAGAACAAGAACAAATGCTCACAAACAGGTATCTAAACAAATTTGTGCAAAACATTTGAGAGAAATAAGCTTTTTGTGGGTATGGAACATTTCTGGGATCTTTTACTTCATCTAATGAAACATGGGACCAACACTTTACATGTTGCATTTATATTTTTGTTCAGTGTAAATAAACACATGATAAACAAAATATTTTTAATAGCTCCAGAAGTTTACATGCTTTCAACGGTCCAAAGCTATTTAATATATCAAGAGTCAACAGCACATTGACCCCAGTCTAGGCCCTGGCAGCCAATCAAAGCGAAAGATTCAGGGCTGGATAGAGGCCACCTGACACAAGTAGAGATTTCTTATTGGTTGGGGAGTTGAGTTAGAACCTCATGTGAACTTCCTTGTTCTGTGTCCCAAATTGCACCCTATATAGTGTACTACTTTTGACCAGGGCCTATCGGTTTCTTGTAAAAAGTTATGCTCTGTGTTGCAATAGGGTGCCATTGGGGATGTACACTTCCAGGCTGGAACAGACCAGAGCAGCTACTGTCTGAAAAGGAGAATTATCTCTGAATGAACCAGCTCCCGTTTCACCCACAAATGTTCAATTTCTTATTTTTTCTTCCACAAAAAGAGAGAGCGATCCTAACAGGTTGTCACTGGTCATTCCAACCATCAGTGTAATTTCAGGTTTCATGAAAGGGTTTTCATTATTAGTCTATTAGCTGGAACGGAAGTTCGTCGTAATCATGCTAGACACTAATGAACTATTACTTACTCCATTCATTAGATCACTGTGCTCCACTCTACCTCACCTCAAAATGTGCCTTTTGCTATTTGTGTATGACACACACACACACACACACACACACACACACACACACACACACACACACACACACACACACACACACACACACACACACACACACACACACACACACACACACACACACACACACACACACACACACAGACAGACAGACAGACAGACAGACAGACAGACAGACAGACAGACAGACAGACAGACAGACAGACAGACAGACAGGCAGACAGACAGACAGACAGACAGACAGACAGACAGACAGACAGACAGACAGACAGACAGACAGGCAGACAGGCAGACAGGCAGACAGACAGGCAGACAGGCAGACAGGCAGACAGACACTGTCACTGCTTCGCCTGTATGCCTGCCCCCCACCCGGAGAATGAGCAGGAGCATACAGTCTTTCCCATTAATACACCGCTCATTGAAATGCTACGACAGTTTCTTGACTGTGGCTCTGGCGAGCCTGACAGTCGTGGTCACCCCATACCAGACCTCACCTCTACTCAGGGCACAGATAAATCCTGTGTGATTGATTGGAGTGGCTTTCTACTCATTCGTTAGCTGGGGCCCTGTCAGGCAGGCCCTGGCAGGTACCTTCATGTAGGCAGACTTTTCATCCCCATGTGGTCTTGGGCACTCTCTCTCTCTCAGCAGCTTATTAACAATATTTTAGACATTTATATTGCAGGGATTAGGGGTATCCCTTCTCCTTTGTTCTCCTGACAAACCCTAAAGTGTTTTAGAGGATCACTGTCTCCACTCTTTTTGTGCAAAGTCACACAGATTGAATTATCTTCTTTCTGTATTTTTTTTGTATAAATTGTATTTTTTTTCTTCATATTTACATGTCTCCCTCCCTCCCTTTCCTCCGTTATAACACATCACAGGAGTTCCCACTTACATTCTATCATTGGTAGTCCTTACATTCCACACCAGACAGGCTAATCTACATTTCCCAATCCAGTGGTGTAGACAGACAAATGGGTAAGGAGACAGATAGGCGCTACAAGTGTGTTACCCATAGATAACCCCAGGTGCCCTCTAAACTTCTCTCTCTCTCTCATCCACTCTCCTTCCCCCTACCCCAACCTCTCACCCTTTTTCTCTCCCTTTCTCTCTATCCCTCCTCTCTCCACACTGGCCTGTCGGTTATAGGCGTGATGCATTCTATTTTTGAGGCTCCTGTAGTCGGGAGAGCTGTCTGATCCTCCAGGCGTCCGAGGGGAGAATGACAGGGAGAACAACGTAGGACCAGGGACTCTGGAGAGGGAAACAACCCCTGGGTCTGATGCTGACAATTCTGAGACAGGAGAGCAGAGGAGAGGAGCAGAGGAGATGAGCAGAAGAAATGAGCAGTGGAGAGGAACAGAGGAGATGAGCAGAGGAGATGAGCAGAGGAGATGAGCAGTGGTGATGAGCAGAGGTGATGAGCAGTGGAGAGGAACAGAGGAGGATAAAACCAGAGGTGTGGAGAGGAGAGGAGAGGTGTGGAGAGGAGAGGAGAGGAGAGGAGCAGAGGAGAGCTGATTGGAGGAGCAGAGGAGAGGAGCAGAGGAGATGAGCAGAAGATATGAGCAGTGGAGATGAGCAGTGGTGATGAGCAGAGGTGATGAGCAGTGGAGAGGAACAGAGGAGGAGAGAACCAGAGGTGTGGAGAGGAGGAGAAGAGAGGTGCAGAGGAGAGGAGAAGAGAGGAGAGGAGAGGAGAGGAGGAGAGGAGAGTAGGAGGAGGAGACGACAGGAGCAGCAGAGGAGGAGAGGAGAGGAGAGGAGAGGAGAGGAGAGGAGAGGAGAGGAGAGGAGAGGAGAGGAGGATAGTAGAGCAGAGGACAGGAGGTTGGGGGAGAAGAGGAGAGGAGAAGAAGAAAGCAGAGGAGAGGAGAGGAGGAGAGGAGTAGAGGAGCAGAGGAGTGGAGGAGGAGAGGAGGAGAGGAGAGGAGAAGAAGAATGCAGAGGAGCAGAGGAGAGGAGAAGAGAGGAGGAGAGGAGAGGAACAGAGGAGAGGAGCTGAAGAGAGGAGGAGCAGAGAGGAGCAGAGGAGAGAAGATGCCTGATCTGATTCTGTCTTATTGAAAGACAGGGTGGTGATTGGAGGCAGTGTTGAGGCCCTGATCTGCCTCTCAGAGACACATTGCCCAATACAGTTACACCTCACAGTAAAACAATGTGCTGATGCACGTTTTTATGCAAATGTACAGATGTGGTTCGGTGAAACACGCTATACAGATACCTGATACGGTTAACCACGTTCGCCTGGGACCATAAGACTTGCATTAGCTCCCTGAGTGAATGCCTAGGCCTTTAGTTCAGTAACACAGTGTAATGGCCTGTTTGTGTGTCTGTATGAAAGCACAATGATGCAGTAGATGTTGTTGGCATGGGTAGTGTGTGTGTGTGTGTGTGTGTGTGTGTGTGTGTGTGTGTGTGTGTGTGTGTGTGTGTGTGTGTGTGTGTGTGTGTGTGTGTGTGTGTGTGTGTGTGTGTGTGTGTGTGTGTGTGTGTGTGTGTGTGTTTACTTGTGTGTGTGTTTACTTGTGTGTGTGTTTACTTGTGTGTGTGAACTCTTGACACAACAGCCGGTCTGCACGTCTCCTCCACAGAGCTCAGCAAACCTCACTTGAAAACGCAGCCTCCGTTTTGAGGAAAGACAGGCCTATTGTACTGTAGAGCTGAGGCCTTTCTAATGCCAACAACTCACCAGCTCCTCGCCGCTCGTCGGGTTACAAACTCCTTAGCTAAATATTAGTGGCTCTGTTCCAGGTATTCTTCCTTCATAAGGAAATCTTCTCTTTGTGCCAGCACCCCCTCTCCTCCCTCCTCCCTCCACCCTCCACCTCTCCTCTCCTCGCATCTCCTCACTCCCTTTACAGATTACCGGCATGGCAACTTCAAACTGGCCTTAGATCCTCTAGCCATAGTGGCGTTGTGGGGCTGGAATGCGTGTGTGTCTTTGGCGTGCTGTGGCCAGGCAGACACCAGAAAAGCCAGCCACACACTCAGCAGGTGGTCACTAAGGAACGAGAGATAGGGAGAGATAGAGGAGGAGAGAGGGAGCGAGGGAGGGAGAGAGGGATAGGAATAAAGGGAACCAAAGAGAGAGGAAGGGAAGGAGGTGAACAATCTCACCATCATCTGAAGCCGTTGAACGTGTTGACAAAAACAGGGATACATACAGTAACTCCTAATCTTGTACGTGGGGCCCAGGAATTATCTGGCCTGTGCTGCAGCCTGGGCCTGTATTTGGGACTTAGTCAGATGATGCCTCCCCTTTCACCAGACCTGGATGCTGGATCCTCCCCTCAGCCGGCTCCATAGAGCCCAGGTCTAATTAATCCATTGTTACTGTTTTAATGGACTCTTCCTCTGGGGGACTGGGGCCTGGCTAAGCTCAGAAATATTATTACACTCTTACATGGTAAACAACACTCCTCCCACGGGATGGGACGGAACAGGAGGATGGAAAGAGTGTGATAATGGGAGGAATGGAGGTATATAGTGGGAGGGATGGAGAGATATGAATGGAAGGGAGGATGGAGGGATATAGAGAGAGGGATGGAGAGATATATAGAGGAAAGGATGGAGGGCTACAGAGGGAGGGATGGAGGGATATATAGATAGAGGGACAAAGGGTTATAGATGGAAGGATGGAGGGATATAGAGGGAGGGATGCAGACATATATAGAGGGGGATGTAGGGCTATAAAGAGTGAGAGATAGAGGGATATAGAGAGGGATGGATGAGAGATGGAGGGATATATAGAGGGAGGAATGGAGGGATATAGATTTAAGGATGGAGCATATAGAGAGAGGTATGTGTTGATATAGAGGAGGAATCTGGGGATATACATGTAGGGATGTGGGGATATAGAGTGAGGGATATAGAGATATATAGAGGAATGGATGTGGGATATATAGAGAGAGGGAAATAGACAAATAAAGAGGGAGGGATATAGGGATGTATAGAGGGAGGTATATAGGGATATATAGAGGGAGGGATATAGGGATGTATAGAGGGAGGAATATAGGGATATATAGAGGCAGGGATATAGGGATATATAGAGGGAGGTATATCGGGATATATAGAGGGAGGGATATAGGATATATAGAGGGAGGGATATAGGGATATATAGACAGAGGGATATAGGGATATATAGAGGGAGGGATATAGGGATATATGGAGGGAGGGATGTGGGATATATAGAGGGAGGGATGTGGGATATATAGAGGGAGGGATATAGGGATATATAGAGGGAGGGATATAGGCATATATAGAGGGAGGTATATAGGGATATATAGAGGGAGGGATGTAGGGATATATAGAGGGAGGGATGTATAGAGAGAGGGATATATGGATATATAGAGGGAGGTATATAGGGTTATATAGAAGGAGGGATATAGGGATATATAGAGGGAGGGAAATAGGGATATATAGAGGGAGGGATGTGGGATATATAGAGGGAGGGATATAGGGAAATACAGAGGGAGGGACATAGGGATATATAGAGGGAGGTATATAGGGATATATAGAGGGAGGGATGTGGGTTATTTAGAGGGAGGTATATAGGGATATATAGAGGGAGGGATATGGGTTATTTAGAGGGAGGTATATAGGGATATATAGAGGGAAGTATATAGGGATATATAGAGGGAGGGATATAGGGATATATAGAGGGAGGTATATAGGGATATATAGAGTGATTGATGTGGGTTATATAGAGTGAGGTGTATAGGGATATATAGAGGGAGGGATATTGGGATACAGTGGGGCAAAAAAGTATTTCGTCAGCCACTAATTGTGCAAGTTCTCCCACTTAAAAAGATGAGAGAAGCCTGTTATTTTCATCATGGGTACACTTCAACTATGACAGGCAAAATGAGGAAAGAAATCCAGGAAATCACATTGTAGGATTTTTTAAAACTATATTCCCTCTGTTTCCCAACATGACTTTGTGTGGAACTGTTTTATTACATGTTTAGTGTTACGCGCCAGGCTGTTTTTGTCAGGGGTACAGTGTTGAACCCGAGTGGTTTTTCCCCGGGTACAGTGTTGAAACCGAGTGGTTTTTCCCCGGGTACAGTGCTGAAACCGAGTGGTTTTTCCCCGGGTAGTGTTGAAACCGAGTGGTTTTTCCCCGGGTACAGTGTTGAAACAAAGTGGTTTTTCCCCGGGTAGTGTTGAAACCGAGTGGTTTTTCCCCGGGTAGTGTTGAAACCGAGTGGTTTTTCCCCGGGTACAGTGTTGAACCCGAGTGGTTTTTCCCCGGGTACAGTGTTGAAACCGAGTGGTTTTTCCCCGGGTACAGTGTTGAAACCGAGTGGTTTTTCCCCGGGTACAGTGTTGAACCCGAGTGGTTTTTCCCCGGGTACAGTGTTGAACACGAGTGGTTTTTCCCCGGGTAGTGTTGAAACCGAAAGTGGTTTTTCCCCGGGTACAGTGTTGAACCCGAGTGGTTTTTCCCGGGTACAGTGTTGAACCCAGTGGTTTTTCCCCGGGTACAGTGTTGAACCCGAGTGGTTTTTCCCCAGGTACAGTGTTGAACACGAGTGTTTTTTCCCCGGGTACAGTGTTGAACCCGAGTGGTTTTTCCCTGGGTACAGTGTTGAAACCGAGTGGTTTTTCCCCGGGTACAGTGTTGAAACCGAGTGGTTTTTCCCCGGGTACAGTGTTGAACCCGAGTGGTTTTTCCCCGGGTACAGTGTTGAACCCGAGTGGTTTTTCCCCGGGTACAGTGTTGAACCCGAGTGGTTTTTCCCCAGGTACAGTGTTGAACCCGAGTGGTTTTTCCCCGGGTACAGTGTTGAAACCGAGTGGTTTTTCCCCGGGTACAGTGTTGAACCCGAGTGGTTTTTCCCTGGGTACAGTGTTGAAACCGAGTGGTTTTTCCCTGGGTACAGTGTTGAACCCGAGTGGTTTTTCCCTGGGTACAGTGCTGAAACCGAGTGGTTTTTCCCCGGGTACAGTGCTGAAACCGAGTGGTTTTTCCCCGGGTACAGTGCTGAAACCGAGTGGTTTTTCCCCGGGTACAGTGTTGAAACCGAGTGGTTTTTCCCCGGGTACAGTGTTGAAACAAAGTGGTTTTTCCCCGGGTAGTGTTGAAACCGAGTGGTTTTTCCCCGGGTACAGTGTTGAACCCAGTGGTTTTTCCCCGGGTACAGTGTTGAACCCAGTGGTTTTCCCCGGGTACAGTGTTGAACCCAGTGGTTTTTCCCCAGGTACAGTGTTGAACCCGAGTGGTTTTTCCCGGGTACAGTGTTGAACCAGTGGTTTTTCCCCGGGTACAGTGTTGAACCCAGTGGTTTTTCCCGGGTACAGTGTTGAACCCAGTGGTTTTTCCCCGGGTACAGTGTTGAACCCAGTGGTTTTTCCCCAGGTACAGTGTTGAACCCAGTGGTTTTCCCCGGGTACAGTGTTGAACCCGAGTGGTTTTTCCCCGGGTACAGTGTTGAACCCGAGTGGTTTTTCCCCAGGTACCGTGTTGAACACGAGTGTTTTTTCCCCGGGTACAGTGTTGAACCCAAGTGGTTTTTCCCCAGTTACAGTGTTGAAACCGAGTGGTTTTTCCCCGGGTACAGTGTTGAAACCGAGTGGTTTTTCCCCGGGTACCGTGTTGAACCCGAGTGGTTTTTCCCCAGGTACAGTGTTGAACCCGAGTGGTTTTTCCCCGGGTACAGTGATGAAACCGAGTAGTTTTTCCACCGGGTACAGTGTTGAAACCGAGTGGTTTTTCCACCGGGTTCAGTGTTGAAACCGAGTGGTTTTTCCCCGGGTAGTGTTGAAACCGAGTGGTTTTTCCCCAGGTACAGTGTTGAACCCGAGTGGTTTTTCCCCGGGTACAGTGTTGAACCCGAGTGGTTTTTCCCCGGGTACAGTGCTGAAACCAGTGGTTTTTCCCGGGTACAGTGTTGAAACCGAGTGGTTTTTCCCCGGGTACAGTGTTGAAACAAAGTGGTTTCTCCCCGTGTACAGTGTTGAACCCGAGTGGTTTTTCCCCGGGTACAGTGCTGAAACCGAGTGGTTTTTCCCCGGGTACAGTGTTGAAACCGAGTGGTTTTTCCCCGGGTACAGTGTTGAAACAAAGTGGTTTCTCCCCGTGTACAGTGTTGAACCCGAGTGGTTTTTCCCTGGGTACAGTGTTGAACCCGAGTGGTTTTTCCCTGGGTACAGTGTTGAACCCGAGTGGTTTTTCCCTGGGTACAGTGTTGAAACTGAGTGGTTTTTCCCTGGGTACAGTGTTGAACCTGAGTGGTTTTTCCCTGGGTACAGTGTTGAAACCGAGTGGTTTTTCCCCGGGTACAGTGTTGAAACCGAGTGGTTTTTCCCTGGGTACAGTGTTGAAACCGAGTGGTTTTTCCCCAGGTACTGTGTTGAACCCGAGTGTTTTTTCCCCGGGTACAGTGTTGAACCCGAGTGGTTTTTCCCCGGGTACAGTGTTGAACCTGAGTGGTTTTTCCCCAGGTACAGTGTTGAACCCGAGTGGTTTTTCCCCGGGTACAGTGTTGAACCCGAGTGGTTTTTCCCTGGGTACAGTGTTGAAACCGAGTGGTTTTTCCCCGGGTACCGTTTTGAACCCGGGTGTGTTTATTGTTTACTTATGCATTATTGTGACTGTTGTCGCGCTTTGCACTTTTACCATTTTGGCTGGAGGTTTTTGACGCAGCTGCGTCCGTCTGTTGTTACTTCTGCCAATTAAAGTGTCTGATCACCACTCTCCACTCTCCTGCACCTGACTTCTTACCAGTAGCACACAACCTGACACAAATATCTATTATAATCAAGACATGGGTGGAATAAATCATTTGTATCTTGAACAAATATAAATTAAAAAAGGTTTTCATCAATATTGATGTTTATTGCTTTGAACTGAATACATTTTACTTACAGTAGTTTATGGAAATGATAAATGAGCCCCATTGAAAACAAGTTCGGGCCGGTATACACACCACATGAGGGACAGAGTTCTACTGTGTGTGTGTGTTGGAAATGTATTTCTTGCACTTGATGTATGTGTTCTGTGTCTTCCTGTCCTTCTTGGGTGCACACACTTCACAGTGCTTCTTCTTGTTGCTACTGTAACGGATGTGAAACGGCTAGCTTAGTTAGCGGTGCGCGCTAAATAGCGTTTCAATCGGTGACATCACTTGCTCTGAGACCTTGAAGTCGTGGTTCCCCTTGTCTGCAAAGGCCGCGGCTTTTGTGGAGCGATGGGTAACGATGCTTTGTGGGTGACTGTTGTTGATGTGTGCAGAGGGTCCCTGTTTCGCACCCGGGTATGGGCGAGGGGAAGGTCTAAAGTTATACTGTTACATTGGTGCCGTGACCCGGATCACTGTTTGCTGTGGAAAAAGGATGAGGTCAAAAGGGGGGTGAGTGAAACGGATGTGAAATGGCTAGCTTAGTTAGCGGTGCGCGCTAAATAGCGTTTCAATCGGTGACATCACTTGCTCTGAGACCTTGAAGTAGTGGTTCCCCTTGCTCTGCAAGGGCCGTGGCTTTTGTGGAGGGATGGGTAACGATGCTTCGTGGGTGACTGTTGTTGATGTGTGCAGAGGGTCCCTGGTTCGCGCCCGGGTATGGGCGAGGGGACGGTCCAAAGTTATACTGTTACACTACCGGCTGCAATCTGGAATGATGAAAACACTTAGTTCAGGAACTTTACTAGCATCTCGCTCACTCACATATATAGTTACAGCAGACCAAGGTAGGAGAGTCAGACACACACACATGCAACAACATCACTCACACTTACTTCCGGTATTGGAGTTGTTGGTTCTGTGGGTTGGGCGGATGGGGCACCAGCATCCTCCTCCTGAATCTTCCTCACAACGGCTGCAGAAGCTGGGGTCCTTGGGATATGTTGCCTCCTCTGGATTTGAGGTCTTACCAATGCCTTGCCCAGTTCCTCAAGAAAAGATCTGTCTCCTCTGGAGCTTCCCTCTGTTTTAATCTGGGTTCATCGCCATACGGATGACAAACACATTGTACGTCGAGATATCCAAGATGTTGGAGAATATCACTAGTGGCCAGCGTAGGCTTAATATTTAGCAGCTGTAGCCAGTCACCAGCTTGTTGAAATTGTCCACCCCTCTTTTTGTGGCATTGTAATCCATTATGATTTCTGTTTTTTGATGCTCCTGGCAACAGATTCTCCCATCCTTATGCCGCATACTCATAAGTACCACCTTTTTGCCTTCTTTGTCACGTAAGAAACTACGGCCGTGTCGGCAGTGAACACAAACTTAGAGGAATTGAAGACGGAGCTCTGGCTTGTTTTTTGTTCTGTTCCTACCATCTTCAGCTTCTTCTAATAGGAGCTCCTGTCCCAGCATGTGCAAAATATAAAAGGTTATTGCATGTGCCGTTGTGGACATGGAGTCCCTGTGTCATGTCCAGGACAACCCGCATCCCTTGGTTCTTCTCAGGGGCTCCTCCAACTGGCTTCTCTGTACACACTTGCAAGTTCCACACATATGATGAAGCATCATCACAGGCAGCCCAGATCTTGATTCTATATTTTGCGAGTTTAGACGGTATGTACTGCCTAAAGGGGCAGCGGCCCCTAAACGCTGGGCCCAGGATTGTAAAACAGGGGAAGGCGGTCCACCTACTTGTCCCACACTGACCTGACCACTCTCTCTGCCGCCGAGCTGGTCTGGTGTCTCAAAGCGGATAATACCGCAAATGATGTGGATGTTTTCCAGAGAAAGGAAGGAAAATTTCTCTGCCATTTTTTGCATCCCGCAGGGATTCTGTGGATTCCCCGTTGGATCTGAATACACCAGCAAGGAGAAGAGCCCCAAAGTATGCAAGTAAATTTGTTTTTTCCATCTCCTTCCATCTTTCTCCAAAAACATGCCTTCCCTCCAAATTAGTGCAGAATTACTTTCTGGATGGTGTCTGGGATGAACAGTTCAAAAGAAGGCTTTCTGTCCTCACATGAGTCACCACCATCCGCCTTCGGCCCTGGTTGCATCCGTATCACATTGGCAGCCATGCGGGTGGCTCATTCTCTGGGCAAGAAGATCATTCAATTTCACAATTTTTTGACACCCATATTTCTCCCCCTGCAGGCTGGTGATGAGCTGGTTGCTGACGGGCTGGTCCTGGGGCTGGCTGAGGGTCAATCTCATCCTCTTCTTCCAACTCACTGTCAGACTCTGAATTGACAGAGACATGATCCTCATTTTCTGAAAATTATTCATCTACCAAAATGGAAGACAGTCCTTCCACACTAGCTTCTCTCTCTGCAAAAATGCCCTCTGAGCAAAAATGATGTTTGCCATACTGATTGATTGTGGTAAGGAGCCACACATTGTTGTGTCCCTCCCAATTTGCACCTGGCTGGGGTAGAGTGTGGGAAAATACTGCATTTTCTACAATGTATCAAAGTAATGTATCGAAATTATGTATTGTACTAACATTGTGCAGGTTACCACTAGACATTGTGTAGTTTCACACACTACAGAAAGTAAATTTTGTAAGAATAGCAGGAGACAGACAGACAGGCAGGGAGACATACAGGTTATTGGTGCTGTGTTGAAACAGCAGGGCCAGTGAGGAGGAATACAGAGTGAAGGCACACAGCAAACCTTTTTGTTTAATTTTTACTTGTTTTCAGATACACACACAGTTTTCCACACTTTCATTACCCTCGGGTCCCGAACACCACATATGTAATATAAATGTGTAGGGGCTGCACAGTGTGCACTCCATAAACATGTGTTATTTTACATGTTCTTCACAGAAAATGAGCAAAGCCTCAGGGTTGAAAAAAATATTAAATGTATCATTTTTCTTTCAGTAAACATTAAAAATGGGCCACCCAGACCAGAATACCACACAAGGGTTAACCTTCACTATTACGCCCAGTTAGCTTTTGTTGACAAATCTCAATGCACTTCTGTGTATACAACAGTCTCTCCAAGACCTTAGCATATGTTCCCATGTCCTATGTCAAGCAACTGACAAAAATAGCAGACCAACAGCAACTAAAAAACAGTTTACTCTATGCTATCACCCACACCCACATAGACCAAACATGCAGATGCTCTGTCACATTCAGAGTTGTCCATTCGCCGTGCAGGTGACCTTCAAAGTAAATACCTTGGCAGCCAATGGAACTCTGAGAATGGAACGCAAAACATTCCTGAACAAAGCTCTGCCTTCCACACAACAAGTCTGTGTTCCCATTGTGGCTCAAGATGGCAGTCTGCTGGAATATAGAAAACATGTAGGCAGTGACAATGGTTACGGGTTCAATGTCTCAGAACAGGAAAACATGTAGCAAAGATGTGTTTGTACCGTTAAAACCTCTTGAAACTCTGGGGGCGCTATTTCATTTTTGGATGAAAAACGTTCCCGTTTTAAACAAGATATTTTGTCACAAAAAGATGCTCGACTATGCATATAGTTGATAGCTTTGGAAAGAAAACACTCTGACGTTTCCAGAACTGCAAAGATATTCTCTGTGCGTGCCCTAGAACGTGAGCTACAGGCAAAACCAAGATGAAACGGCATCCAGGAAATCAGCAGGATTTTTGAGGCTCCGTTTTCCATTGTCTCCTTATATGGCTGTGAATGCGAGAGGAATGAGCCTGCCCTTTCTGTCGTTTCCCCAAGGTGTCTGCAGCATTGTGACGTATTTGTAGGCATATCATTGGAAGATTGACCACAAAGATCCCCGCCACGGCGCAACCCAAGGGGAGGTGCCAACCCAGACAGGAAGATCACATCATTGACTCAACCCACTCAAGTGATGCACCCCTCCCAGGGACAACATGAAAGAGCACCAGTAAGCCAGTGACTCAGCCTCTGTAATAGGGTAAGAGGCAGAGAATCCCAGGGGAGAGAGGGGAACCGGCCAGGCAGAGACAGCAAGTCTAACCTAGAAGTGACAAAAGCATGGATACATTTTTCTGCATAATTTTTTAACAGAAAGTTTCTGATTTTTTTCAATGTTACGAAGATGGAAAAAAGCAGCCTTGAAACAGTCATTGTCCTGTCCTTGAAACAGTCTTGATTCGTTCATCAAAAGAGAGATCAGGGTCCAGAATAACGCCGAGGTCCTTCACAGTTTTATTTGAGACAGCTGTACAACCATTAAGATTAATTGTCAGATTCAACAGAAGATCTCTTTGTTTCTTGGGACCTAGAACAAGCATCTCTGTTTTATCCGAGATTAAAAGTAGAACGTTTGCAGCCATCCACTTCCTTATGTTTGAAACACAGGCTTCTAGCGAGGGCAATTTTGGGGCTTCACCATGTTTCATTGAAATGTACAGCTGTGTGTCATCCGAATAGCAGTGAAAGTTAACATTATGTATTTGAATTACATCCCCAAGAGGTAAAATATATAGTGAAATCAATAGTGGTCCTAAAACGGAACCTTGAGGAACACCGAAATTTACAGTTGATTTGTGAGAGGACAAACCATTCACAGAGACAAACTGATATCTTTCCGATAGATAAGATCTAAACCAGGCCAGAACTTGTCCATGCAGACCAATTTGGGTTTCCAATCTCTCCAAAAGAATGTGGTGATCGATGGTATCAAAAGCAGCACTAAGGTCTAGGAGCACGAGGACAGATGCAGAGCCTCGGTCTGATGCCATTAAAAGGTAATTTACCACCTTCACAAGTGCAGTCTCAGTGCTATGATGGGGTCTAAAACCAGACTGAAGCACTTTGTATACATTGTTTGTCTTCAGGAAGGCAGTGAGTTGCTACGCAACAGCCTTTTCAAAAAATTTTGAGAGGAATGTAAGATTCAATATAGGCCGATAGTTTTTTATATTTTCTGGGTCAAGGTTTGGCTTTTTCAAGAGAGGCTTTATTACTGCCACTTTTAGTGAGTTCTGTCCATAGAGAGCCGTTTATTATGTTCAACATAGGAGGGCCAAGCACAGGAAGCAACTCTTTCAGTGGTTCAGTGGGAATAGGGTCCAGTATGCAGCTTGAAGGTTTAGAGGCCGTGATTATTTTCATCATTGTGTCAAGAGATATAGTACTAAAACACTTGAGTGTCTCTCTTGATCCTAGGTCCTGGCAGAGTTGTGAGTTGAGTTGCTTTCTAGTAATCATGATCTTTTCCTCAAAGAAGTTCATGAATTTATTCCTGCTGAAGTGAAAGCCATCCTCACTTGGGGAATGCTGCTTATAAGTTAGCTTTTAGGATTGTTCTTATTTTCCTCAATTAAGTTGGAAAATTAGGATGATGGAGCAGCAGTAAGGGCTCTTCGATACTGCACGGTACTGTTTTTCCAAGCTCGTCGGAAGACTTCCAGTTTGTCAAGGACATTAGTCAAGGAAATTATGTTTGAGACCCTGGTTTTAACATTAGACGAGAATATGATGTTTTGGACTGTGGGGTTAATATTTGTCTAGAAAATGTGGTTTTGTCCCCTGGGGTTAATATTAGTCTAGAATATTATGTTTTGGACCCTGGTGTTATCATTAGTCCAGAAAAAGATCTGGCAAGAGATAATGTTTACTCTAGTATGGTAACGTATAGGAATAGATCCACAGCTGGACATAAACACAAAGGCATTGAAGAGGACTTGGAGGCGCTAAAATGAATACAGCATAGTAGGCTAGAGCTGCATTACACATAGACAGTGAAGAAACTATAGTAGGTTCCATATGATACAGCTTTCCATGGGCAGAAAGCACCAGGCTGTGTCTCTGATTCCAGACAGCCCGGATGGGGCTCGCTGACCACATCTCAGTGTCCAGCAGACAGTAGCTACTGTATGCTCTGCTCGACACAAAGCAACCACAACATAATTGTGCCAAGGCAGCGACAGCAGCAAGGTGGCCTGTTGTGATACAAAAGCTGCATTTGGCCGTCTGTCTGAACACAAAATGGTCACAGAGCTGTCACTCAACTACACACACACACACACACACACACACACACACACACACACACACACACACACACACACACACACACACACACACACACACACACACACACACACACACACACACACACACACAGAGAGAGAGAAACACAATCATGCCAGTAAAGCCACACACACCCGGGCACATGCACACAAACACACACACGCTGAGCATCAGCTGTTCCGGACGACTGTGTGATCACGTTCTCCGCAGCCGATATGAGTAAGACCTTTAACCTGTTTGGGGTAGGGGGCAGCATTTTCACTTCTGGATAAATAGTGTGCCCAAACTGAACTGCCTCATACTCTGTCCCAGATCCTAATATATGCATATTAATATTAGTATTGGATAGAGAACACCTTGAAGTTTCTAAAACTGTTTGAATCATGTCTGTGAGTATAACAGAACTTATTTAACCTGTTAAATCTATGGGGGCGCTATTTCATTTTTGGATAAAAAGATGTGCCCGTTTTAAGCGCAATATTTTGTCACAAAAAGATACTCGACTATGCATATAATTGATAGCTTTGGAAAGAAAACACTCTGACGTTTCCAGAACTGCAAAGATATTGTCTGAGTGCCCCAGAACAGAAGCTACAGGAAAAACCAAGATGAAACTGCAACCAGGAAATGAGCAGGATTTTTGAGGCTCTGTTTTTCATTGTCTCCTTATATGGCTGTGAATGCGACAGGATTGAGCCTGCCCTATCTATCGTTTCCCCAAGGTGTCTGCAGCATTGTGACGTATTTGTAGGCATATCATTGGAAGATTGACCATAAGAGACTACATTTGCCAGGTGTCCGCCCGGTGTCCTCCGTCGAAATTGGTGCGTCATCTTCAGCTCCACATCTTTTTCCAAGCGATTCACAGGAGAAAGGAGACTACCACGAACGATATATCAATGAAGAGATATGTGAAAAACACATTGAGGATTGATTCTAAACAGCGTTTGCCGTGTTTCAGTCGATATTATGGAGTTAATTTGGAAAACAGTTTGCCGTTTTGATGACTGAATTTTCGTTTTTTTTTGGTACCCAAACGTGGTTGTACAAAACGGAGCGATTTCTCCTACACAAAGAATCTTTCAGGAAAAACTGAACATTTGCTATGTAACTGAGTCTCCTCATTGAAAACATCTGGAGTTCTTCAAAGGTAAATGATTTTATTTGAATCCTTTTCTGGTTTTTGTGCAAATGTTGCCCGCTAAATGCTACGCTAAATGCTACGCTAGCTATCACAAATGCTTGTTTTGCTATGGTTCAAAAGCATATTTTGAAAATCTGAGATGACAGTGTTGTTAAGAAAAGGCTAAGCTTGAGAGCTAGCACAATCATTTCATTTCATTTGCGATTTTCATAAATAGTTAACGTTACGTTATGCTAATGAGCTTGAGGCTATAACTGGATACAGGTTTTTTCATAGCCAAACGTGAACAAAACGGAGCGATTTGTCCTACACAAATAATATTTTTTTGAAAAACTGAACATTTGCTATCTAACTGAGAGTCTCCTCATTGAAAACATCTGAAGTTCTTCAAAGGTAAATGATTTTATTTGAATGATTTTCTTGTTTTTGTGAAAATGTTGCTGGCTGAATTCTAGGCTTATAGCTATGCTAGCTATCAACACTCTTACACAAATGCTTGTTTAGCTATGGTTGAAAAGCATATTTTGAAAATCTGAGATGACAGTGTTGTTAACAAAAGTCTAAGCTTGAGAGCAAATATATTTATTTCATTTCATTTGCGATTTTCATGAATAGTTAACGTTGCGTTATGCTAATGAGCTTGAGGCTATAAATAGAATCCCGGATCCGGGATTGCTCGACGCAAGAAGTTAACAGGCAAAACCCCGAGGACAAACCATTCAGATTTTATTTTTGAAGTCACTGTCTTTTCAATATTATTTCATGGGGAATCCAGAATTCCAATCGACTTTCCTGCAGTTCCTACCACTTCCACTGGATGTCACCAGTTTGTAGAAATGTATTGAGGTTTTTCCTTTGTGTAATGAAGAAGTACCATAGCTCAGAACGAACGTCACATCATGTGTACCTTTTGATAGAGGCCGGGAAAACCAGAAAAGTAGTGTCAGTTTGTTTTGCTCTTGTATTGAACACAGATCATCCCGTCTTCAATTTGGTTGTTTATATACGTTTAGAAACACCTAAAGTTGTATTACAAAAGTAGTTTGAAATGTTTTGGCAAAGTTTACAGGTAACTTTTGAGATATTTTGTGGCAACGTTGCGTAAGTTGGAAGCTGTGTTTTTCTGGATCAAACGCCCAAATAAATGGACATTTTGGATATATGTGTATGGATTTAATCGAACAAAAGGACCATTTGTGATGGTTATGGGACATATTTTTAGTGCCAACAAAAGAAGCTCGTCAAAGGTAAGGCATGATTTATATTTTATTTCTGCGTTTTTTTGTCGCGCCTGAAGAATTGAAATATGCTACTCTCATTGTTTACTGTTGTGCTATCATCAGATTGTAGCATCTTATGCTTTCACCCGAAAAGCCTTTTTGAAATCTGACATGTTGGCTGGAAGTAGCTTTAATTTGCTATCTTGCATGTGTAATTTAATGAAATTTAGATTTTTCTAGAAATGTATTTGAATTTGGCGCTCTGCATTTTCCCTGGCTTTTGGCCATGTGGGATGCAAGCGTCCCGCCTACACCAGAGAGGTTAAACAGGTCAAAATTCACAAGGCCACTGGGCCAGACGGATTACCAGGACGTGTACTCCGAGCATGCGCTGACCAACTGGCAAGAGTCTACACTGACATTTTCAACCTCTCCCTGTCTGAGTCTGTAATACCAACATGTTTGAAGCAGACCACCATAGTCCCTGTGCCCAAGAACACTAAGTTAACCTGTCTAAATGACTACCGACCCATGGCACTCATGTCTGTAGCCATGAAGTGTTTTGAAAGGCTGGTCATGGCTCACATCAACACCATCATCCTGACGGGCCGCCCCCAGGTGGCAAGGGTAGGTAACAACACATTCACCACGCTGATCCTCAACACGGGGGCCCCTCAGAGGTACGTGCTCAGTCCCCCCCTGTAGTCCCTGTTCACTCATGACTGCACGGCCGGGCACAACTCCAACACCATCATTAAGTTTGAGGGCACACCAAAACCTATTCCCTCTCAGGAGAATGAAAAGATTTGGCAATGGTCCTCAGATCCTCAAAAGGTTTAACAGCTGCACCATCGAGTTCATCCTGACGGGTTGTATCACTGCCTGGTATGGCAACTGCTCGACCTCCGAACACAAGGCATTACAGAGGGTAGTGCGTACGGCCCAGTACATCACCGGGGCCAAGCTTCCTGCCATCCAGGACCTCTATACCAGGCGGTGTCAGAGGAAGGCCCTAAAAATTGTCAGACTCCAGCCACCCTAGCCATAGACTGTTCTCTCTGCTACCGCACGGAAAGCAGTACCGGAGCGCCAGGTCCAAGAGGCTTCTGAACAGCTACTACCCCCAAGCCATAAGACTCCTGAACAACTAACCAAATGGCTACCCAGACTATCCCCCCCCCCCCCCCCCACACACACACACGTTGCTGCTACTCTGTTATTATCTATGCATAGTCACTTTAATAACTCTACCTTCATTTACATAATTACCTCAACTACCTCGACACCGGTGCCCCCGCACATTGACACATTGACTCTGTACCTGTACCCTCTGTATATAGCCCCGCTATTGTTATTTACTGCTGCTCTTTATTTGTTATTCTTATCTGTTATTTTGGGGGGGATTTTTTTTAAACTGCATTCTTGGTTAAGGGCTTGTAAGTAATCACATTTGACATATAACATTTGATTTGATTTGACAGGTATTGGCACAAACACCTACATGTAACCCCATGGGTGGTAAGACAGTCGTCTGCCCTGGATCACACAAGGCCTCTGCAGTTGGCAGATCGAGGGACTACGAGGGAGAAAGAGAGCGATGGAATGAGAGAGAGAGAGAGAGAGAGAGAGAGAGAGAGAGTGAGAGAGAGAGAGAGAGAGAGAGAGAGGGCTGTCTATCTAGCGGGGGCGGGGTCTCACATGCAGGACAAGCTGCTCCTGTGGGTATTATTGTGTGCTCGTGCACTCAGCTTGGCCGGCCAAACCGTTTCATGCATATCCCGGAGCTGCCCCGGGCAGTGAGGATGTTGTCAAATGGGCCTCATGTTCTTTTGAGTATGAAAGATGAAGAAAAAAAAGCCACATCTGTGGTGGCCGCTTATCGATGAGACATAAACAAGAGAAGGAGAGGGAGAGGAGAGGAAGATCAAGGGAAAAGGGCATAGATGATGAACACATAGCAACAGCTATGTGAAATAGTGGAGCCGGTCTGCCTGGGTTTTAACGTGACTGACAAACACACACACAAATACACACATACATACGCACACATGCACACACATACACACATCCTGGGGCTTTAAGTGTTACATTATAAGCTGTTACAGTGCAGTGGGATCAGTGAGAGACTGAGAGACAGATCCTATAGTGTGGTCGATGAAGGGAGCAGGGAAGTCTTTCTCTTTCTTTTGAATGACTACCTCATCTCTGTACCCTATACATACAGTTCATTGTAAGGTTCCTCAGTCGAGCAGTGAATTTCAAACACAGATTCAACCACAAAGACCAGGGAGGTTTTCCAAAGAAGGGCACCTGTTGGCAGATGGGTAAAATAAAAAAAGCAGACAATGAATATGACTATGAGTTATTAATTACACTTTAGATCGTATATTAATTCACATCGTTATTACAAAGAAACAGGCGTCCTTCCTAACTCAGTTGTCGGAGAGGAAGGAAACCACTCAGGGATTTCACCATGAGGCCACAGAGTTTATTAATGTCTGTGATAGGATAAAACTGATAGTGAATCAACAGCATTGTAGGTACTCCATATTAATAACCAAAATTATAAAGTGAAAAGGAGGAACCCCGTACAGAAAATTTCAAAGAACAGCAAATATGTGGCAAAGAAACTCACTTTTTGTCCTGAATACAAAGCTTTATGTTTGTGGCAAATCCAACACAATACATCACTGAGTACCACTCTGTAAGTGGTGTGTAACTGGTGGCAAGGAAGTCAGACCCAGGAGAGCAGAACTAGGTAATAGCCAGAGCAGTTTAATTCCAAAACCAACGGCATCAAGAAAATAACAACTTGGGTACAAAACCCAACGCGCACCAGTCAACATGTGCACAAGCACTTACAAACAAACAATACTACACAAAGACATGGGTGGGAACATAAGGTTAAATACACAACACTTAATGAGGGAATGAAAACCAGGTGTGTGGGAAAACAAGACAAAACAAAACAGTAGACCGGTGACGTCGACCGCCGAACAAGGAGAGGAACCGACTTCGGCAGAAGTCGTGACACACTCTTCATATTTTCAAGCAGGGTGGTGGTTGCATCATGTTATGCCTATGCTTGTCAATGGCACGGACGAAGGAGTTTTTGGGATAAAAATAAACTGAATTAAGGTAAGCATAGGCAAAATTCTAGAGGAAAACCTTGTTCAGTCTGCTTTCCAACAGACACTGGGAGATGAATTCACCTTTCAGCAGGACAACAACCTAAAACACAAGACCAAATATACATTTGAGTTGCTTACCAAGACAACGATGAATGCTCCTGAGTGGCCTAGTTACAGTTATGACTTAAATTGGCTTGAAAATCTATGGCAACACTTGAAAATGGCAGTCTAGCAATAATACACAACTAACTTAAAGAACATTTTTACAATTTAGGTTTGCAAAGCTCTTAGAGGCTGCCAAAGGTGATTCTAACAGTGGTGTGAATAGCTAAGTCAATTAAATATTTCTGTATTTCATTTTCAATGCGTTGCAAAAAGGTCAAAAAATACATTTTCACTTTGTCATTATGGGGTATTTTGTGTAGATGGGAGAGATTTGTATTTCATGTGATCCACTATGATTTTGAACACAACCAAATGTGAAATAGGTCAAGAGCAATGAATACTTTCTGAAAGCACTGTATATACGTCGGAGGGCCTAGGTATACACTTGTTGGGCCAAGCAAAAATGTCAGTGTGGAAGACCAGAAAACACTTGATTCAGGGGGCGGATTGTACGGACCCCAGAGCTGTGCTGCTGTGGCTGGTACACACTGGAGCACGTATATGGGGGGCTATTCAACTGTCTCTAGGATTTTGTATGTGTGTGGGTGAGGAAGGGGGATTGTACAGTGGATAATAAAGGGGAGTTTGTTTCTATATTTTCTAGGTCAGTTAAAATTAAGTTACATTTGTACTTTTAATTATATGCATTGCCTTCGGAAAGTATTCAGACACGTTGACCTTTTCAACATTTTGTTAAGTTACAGCCTTATTCGAAGAAAAATATTCCCACATTAATCTACACACATTACCCCATAATGACAAAGCAAAAAAACGTTTTTTTAAATATTTTTGCTACTTAAAAAAAACAAAAAAAAGTAAATAATACATTTACATAAGTATTCAGACCATTTACTCTGGACTTTGTTGAAGCACCTTTGGCAGCGATTACAGCGCTGCCAAAGTGATTATGGAAGACACTACAAGCATGGCACACTTGCATTTGGGGAGATTCTCTTATTCCTCTCTTTAGATAATCTCAAGCTTTGTCAGGTTGAATGGGGAGCGTTGCTGCACAGCTATGTTCAGGTCTCTCTAGAGATGTTCAATCAGGTTTAAGTCCAGGTTCTGGCTGGGCCACTCAAGGACATTCAGAGACTTGTCCTGCGTTGTCTTGGCTGTGTGCTTAGGGTCGTTGTCCTGTTGGAAGGTGAACCTTTGTCTAGTCTGAGGTCCTGAGCCCCCTGGAGCAGGTTTTCATCGAGGATCTCACTGTACTTTGGTTCGTTCACCTTTACCTTCATCCTGACTAGTCTAACAGTCCCTGCCGCTGAAAAAAATCCTCACAGCACGATTCTGCCACCACCATGCATCAGTGCAGTGGATGGTGCCAGGTTTCCTTCAGACGTGACGCTTAGCATTCAGGCCAAAGAGTTCAATCAGTCCAGAGAATCTTGTTTCTCATGGTCTGAGAGTCTTTAGGTGCCTTTCGGCAAACTCCAAGCGGGCTGTCATGTGCCTTTTACTGAGGAGGGGCTTCTGTCTGGCCACTCTACCATAAAGGCCCGATTGGAGAGCTGCAGAGATGGTTGTCCTTCTGGAAGATTCTCCCATCTCCACAGAAGAACCATTGATGTCTGTCAGAGTGACCATTGGGTTCTATGTCACCTCCCTGACCATGGCCATTCTTCCCTATTTCTCAGTTTTTGCCGGGCAGCCAGCTCTAGGAAGAGTCTTGGTGGTTTCATACTTTTTCAATGTAAGAATGATGGAGGCCCATGTGTTCTTGGGGACCTTCAATGCTGCAAAAATGTTTTGGTACCCTTCCCCAAATCTGTGCCTCGACACAATCCTGTCTTGGAGCTCTACGGACAATTCCTTCGACCTCATGGCTTGGTTTTTGCTCTGTCATGCACTGTCAACTGTGGGACCTTATATAGACAGGTGTGTGTCTTTACAAATCATGTCCAATCAACTGACTTGACCACATGTGGGCTCCAAATAACTTGTAGAAACATCTCAAGGATGATCAATGGAAACAGGATGCACCTGAGCTCAATTTCGAGTCTCATAGCAATACTTATGTAAATAAGGTATTTCTGTTTTGAATTTGTAATGCATTTGCAAAAATGTCAAGAAACCTGTTTCCGCTTTGTCATTATGATGTGAAAAGGTGTCAGCACATTAGCTCGCTGTGGACTACTGTACTCTACACTACACATACACACACAAACATGCACGCACACACATGTAGACTCTCACACAAACATACAGACACACACGCACACAGACAGACAAGCATGAACGCGCACACACACAGACACAGTCAGGCCATGCAGTGGCATGATACATTACTGTGTAATAATAGATATTGAAAAATACATGCTATACAAAACTGCTCAACTCTAACTTAGAAAACATAATCAATATCACGATTCAGGAGATGCCGACACAGGAGGCGGATAAAGGGCAGGTCACAGGGGCAGGTAAAGGGCAGGTCACAGGGGCAGTTAAAGGGCAGGTCACAGGGGCAGTTAAAGGGCAGGTCACAGGGGCAGGTAAAGGGCAGGTCACAGGGGCAGTTAAAGGGCAGGTCACAGGGGCAGTTAAAGGGCAGGTCACAGGGGCAGGTAAAGGGCAGGTCACAGGGGCAGGTAAAGGGCAGGTCACAGGGGCAGGTAAAGGGCAGGTCACAGGGGCAGGTAAAGGGCAGGTCACAGGGGCAGGTAAAGGGCAGGTCACAGGGGCAGGTAAAGGGCAGGTCACAGGGGCAGGTAAAGGGCAGGTCACGGTGGCAGGTAAAGGGCAGGTCACAGGGGCAGGTAAAGGGCAGGTCACAGGGGCAGGTAAAGGGCAGGTCACAGGGGCAGGTAAAGGGCAGGTCACAGGGGCAGGTAAAGGGCAGGTCACAGGGGCAGGTAAAGGGCAGGTCACAGGGGCAGGTAAAGGGCAGGTCACAGGGGCAGGTAAAGGGCAGGTCACAGGGGCAGGTAAAGGGCAGGTCACAGGGGCAGGTAAAGGGCAGGTCACAGGGGCAGGTAAAGGGCAGGTCACAGGGGCAGGTAAAGGGCAGGTCACAGGGGCAGGTAAAGGGCAGGTCACAGGGGCAGGTAAAGGGCAGGTCACAGGGGCAGGTAAAGGGCAGGTCACAGGGGCAGGTAAAGGGCAGGTCACAGGGGCAGGTAAAAGGCAGGTCACAGGGGCAGGTAAAAGGCAGGTCACAGGGGCAGGTAAAGGGCAGGTCACAGGGGCAGGTAAAGGGCAGGTCACAGGGGCAGGTAAAGGGCAGGTCACAGGGGCAGGTAAAGGGCAGGTCACAGGGGCAGGTAAAGGGCAGGTCACAGGGGCAGGTAAAGGGCAGGTCACAGGGGCAGGTAAAGGGCAGGTCACAGGGGCAGGTAAAGGGCAGGTCACAGGGGCAGGTAAAGGGCAGGTCACAGGGGCAGGTAAAGGGCAGGTCACAGGGGCAGGTAAAGGGCAGGTCACAGGGGCAGGTAAAGGGCAGGTCACAGGGGCAGGTAAAGGGCAGGTCACAGGGGCAGGTAAAGGGCAGGTCACAGGGGCAGGTAAAGGGCAGGTCACAGGGGCAGGTAAAGGGCAGGTCACAGGGGCAGGTAAAGGGCAGGTCACAGGGGCAGGTAAAGGGCAGGTCACAGGGGCAGGTAAAGGGCAGGTCACAGGGGCAGGTAAAGGGCAGGTCACTGTGGCAGGTAAAGGGCAGGTCACAGGGGCAGGTAAAGGGCAGGTCACAGGGGCAGGTAAAGTGCAGGTCACAGGGGCAGGTAAAGGGCAGGTCACAGGGGCAGGTAAAGGGCAGGTCACAGGGGCAGGTAAAGGGCAGGTCACAGGGGCAGGTAAAGGGCAGGTCACAGGGGCAGGTAAAGGGCAGGTCACAGGGGCAGGTAAAGGGCAGGTCACAGGGGCAGGTAAAGGGCAGGTCACAGGGGCAGGTAAAGGGCAGGTCACAGGGGCAGGTAAAGGGCAGGTCACAGGGGCAGGTAAAGGGCAGGTCACAGGGGCAGGTAAAGGGCAGGTCACAGGGGCAGGTAAAGGGCAGGTCACAGGGGCAGGTAAAGGGCAGGTCACAGGGGCAGGTAAAGGGCAGGTCACAGGGGCAGGTAAAGGGCAGGTCACAGGGGCAGTTAAAGGGCAGGTCACAGGGGCAGGTAAAGGGCAGGTCACAGGGGCAGGTAAAGGGCAGGTCACAGGGGCAAGTAAAGGGCAGGTCACAGGGCAGTTAAAGTGCAGGTCACAGGGGCAAGTAAAGGGCAGGTCACAGGGGCAGTTAAAGTGCAGGTCACAGGGGCAGGTAAAGGGCAGGTCACAGGGGCAGGTAAAGGGCAGGTCACAGGGGCAGGTAAAGGGCAGGTGGGGGGCAGCCGGTGGTTCGTAATCCAAAGCAGGGTTAAACAGGGACAGAACGGCAGACAGGCTCGGGGTCAGTGCAGGCAGTAAGGTTAGATCCGGGAGACTGAAAAGCGAACTTGAAAGCAGGAGTAACGCGAAACACTCTGGAAAGACCTGACAAGACATGGCGAACTGGCAACAGACAAACAGAAAACGCAGGTATAAATACACAGTGGATAATGTGGAAAAATAGGAGACACTTGGTGGGCGGTGGAGACCCAAGACAGGTGAAACAGATCAGAGTGTGACAACCTAAGCTTATAAAAGCTTGAAAAATGTGTAAGTTATACATATCCAAATGTATAAACTATGTGTATTTATATTACTGTACACAAGCTATGTGTAATTCCTCAAACACAAGGTATGCTAACTCAGAATACGTATGTAGGTCATACTGTACACGTATGTATACTGTACATACTCATAAAACATAAGCCATATCTATACAAAACATGAACATACGTGAGAACAATGAGAGGTTCCATAATGTGGTCCCTCGCCTTTTCTCTCACCCTCTTCATCATGAGTCCCTCTCTTCCATCCCTTCTTTCTATTCTTCTCTCTCCCAGACCTCTCTGTGCAACACACCTGTGCCTCCCTTCTGTCTCTGAGGAGGGGATGGAGAGTGTCGGAGCTCGTCATAGGTGGGAGCGAAGCATTGGTGCAGTTTGGGCGTCGATGCCACATTTGCGAGTGAGAATACGTTGGGATCCGGGTTGTGGAGAGGGGTGTGGAAGGGGGTGTGGGGAGAGGTGTGATCATGGTGGAGAAGACAGGAAAAGCATTCTCTATCACCTATTAAAGCCTCAGGTAGGGGGCCTAGATGATGTAATAGATATCATTTCCATTCTGTGATTAACCCGCATCACAAAAAACACCCTATTCCCTATTCAGTGCATTACTTTTGAACAGGGCCCATAGGGCACTAGTAAAAAGGAGTGCACTAAATATAGAATAGGATGCCATTTGGTACGAAATCCTCATGTGACCCTGGTTCACTACCAGTGTTTATGCAATCCCAATGACAATTACTTAAAATTTAACAAAGAGATTAGATTTGACAGGTCAAAGATGAGACATTACAAATTTTCTCTGGGAAAATGTTATTGTACTTTGAGTTCATGATTACTTTGTTCTGTGATGATTCTGGGGTTGTGAGGAGGCAGAGGGTGGAATCCTAACACGTGATAACATAATATCATTTTTTGGTCCTGAAATGTGTCAAATAATGACTATAAATGGAAGTGCATTAACACAGATCTGGCATAGAGTAGAGAGTGACAAAGAAACAGGAATAGTGAAGAAGAAAGAAATTGATTCAGAGATAGAGACAGAGAGAAAGAGGGAGCTATAGAACATCAAAGAGATGCAGTAAGTACAAGCCTTTATGATGGAAGAGGTGCAGGAGAAGTGGGATAGGCCTCCATTGATGGCATCACTTGCTCCAGGGAGATATGGGGTGGGGTCCTGTAATCTTTCCAGTTCAAGCAAACAATTAGCATATGTTCGTAGATTAGAAGCCACCCCCCCAGACCTCCAATCCCTACGTTGTCGTGGGGAGACCCCCAGCCCAACCACCCATGTTTCTGTGGTGGTGGTGGGGTTTGTTCAGTCAGTCAGCCAGTCAGTCACCTGGGTCCGGGAGGACAGCTGCGGATGATGAATTGTTCATTTGTTCTGTCCTCGCAGGGGAGAGACCCCCAGGCCATTACACAGGCCAGCATATGCACAAGAATTTTAGAAAGCACCCCCCCCCCTCCCTTCAACCATCTCCTATTCACATCATACAAACCATAGAGCAATGGAGGCATGGGAAAGCAGGGGGAGGCAGGGATCCAAGACCCCATATTTGATGTGTGTCAGGGGGGTCACAGAAGGTCATGTCTGGGGGTCTGGAGAGAGGAGGAGAATGGAGATATAGCCCCAAAACCTAACCCTGGGGTAGAGGACTGACTGTCTTCGCACCCAACAGACACGCACACACACACACACAAAGACATATAGAGAAACACAAACACACACAAAGACATATGGAGACACACACACACAAACCCATTACTCACAGACAAATAGATTCTGCACTAGGATGCACTCGTGACCACGGGATGAAATTCCTATTAAAGATAGCGATCACAAGCCGAAAGCTTACAGGCTACATTCACCTTGAAGCTAACACTACCACAGCACTGGCATTCAAAATACAGTCTCAGTGACTTCATAACACATATTGATTCAACTCCCACTTTATGCTCACTGATTGTTGTTGGTATAAATGACATTCGGGGAAAAAGGCAAAGGGCCATGATATCAAATCGTCACATTAAAAACATTCACCGCTTTCCAGGGGAGTGGAGGGGCGCCTTTGTCCAAAATGGCACCCTATTCCCTATAGGCTCTGGTCAAATGTAGTGCACTATATAGTTAATAGGGTACAATTTGTGAAGTGTGTGAAGACATGTGGTGGAAGCTCGAGATGGGCAGTGGTGTATAAATATGTAGTGAAGACCAGGGAGAGTAGAGGCCTTTTTCTAAATCAGCTGGATTTATGAAAGCAGATTGATCTGGGTGCCTTTGAAAATGACCTTCTCTTAACTAGCCCCTGCAGATGGATTTGTAATCCTTTCCTGATCACTAAAGACCCCTGTAACTATATCTCGTTTCAGTAATAGTAAACACACTATTCTATACCCCTGTGATCACTCCATTTTCAACGGGTCACTTTTACTCTTCATGACGCAAACTGATGATTTTTCACATTCTCCTTGAGTCCTCATTGTTCCACAAACAACATGTATTGCATTGTGTTATGCATGTCTACAACTACCAGTATAACACACTGTTCGTCATTGCACATTGAAAACACTTTGTCATTATAGCATTCCCATGCAAGGAAAGGTCAGCATTCTGTAACCAGACAGACAAATAAGACATCATCGATCTCTGGTGACCGGACAGGCAAATAGACCCCGGACATCATCTAATGGCTGCTTATCTGACCTCTGACCTCTGACCGAACAGCGTGATGTCAACCCAGAGCATACCGGATTGCTTTTCTCTACTCCATCTCCGGATTCCTACCGCAAGCTCTGAACCTTTACTCCAGATCATCGCAGCTAGCTAGCTGCTATCCGAGTGGCTACTCCTGGCTAACGACTCTGTCCTGAAGCAAGCACCAGTTAGCCTGGAGTAGCCTCGAACTAGGCCCATCTCCCGGCTAGCTAAAGAGATCCATCAAGCAATTCCTGGGCTTCAATTACGTCTTTTGCCAATTGGCCTAGACCCTTTATTGCCGACACAGAGCCCCGCCGATCCATCACGACTGGTCTGCCGACGTAACCGTCTGAGGGGGTTTCAACAGGCTCTCCCCATTGCGACGTTCCCCTTATGCTCATCTTCTAGACTGCTCCTAGCCCCGGCCTGCTAGCTGTGCCTCCAGCTCGCCTAGCTACTCACTGGACCCTATGATCACCCGGCTACACATGCCTCTCCCTAATGTCAATGTGCCTTGTCTATTGCTGTTTTGGTTAGTCATTTTTGTCTTATTTCACTGTAGAACCTCCAACCCTGCTCAATATGCCTTGGCCAGTCCTTATGATCCACCCCCCACACATGCGGTGACCGCACCTGGCTAAAATGTTGCCTCGGGAGACAAAACCTCTCTCATCATCACTCGATGCCTAGGCTTACTGTACTCACATCCTACCATAACCTTGTCTGTACATTATGATTTGAAACTATTCTTCCGTGCCAAGAAACCTGCTCCTTTTACTCTCTTTACAAACGCACTAGACTACCAGTTCTTTTAGCATTTAGCCATACTCTTATCCTACTCCTCCTCTGTTCCTCTGGTGATGTAGAGGTTAACCTCTGCGGCCCCCATCATCAGTCCCACTCCCCAGGCGCTCTCATTTGTTGACTTCTGTAACCGTAAAAGCATTGGTTTCATGCATGAGCCTCCTCCCTAAGTTTGTTTTATTCACAGCTTTAGCACACTCTGCCAACATGGATGTCCTCAGCCGTGTCTGAATCCTGGTTTAAGAAGGCCACCAAAAATCCTGACATTTCCATCCCTAACTATAACATTTTCCGACAAGATAGAGCTGCCAAAGGGGGCGGAGTTGCAATCTACTGCAGAGATAGCCTGCAGAGTTCTGTCATACTATCCAGGTCTGTGCCTAAACAATTTGAGCTTCTACTTTTAAAAATCCAACTTTCCAGAAACAAGTCTCTCACCATTGCCTCTTGTTATAGATCCCCTTCAGCCCCCAACTGTGCCCTGGACACCATATTTTATTTGATCTCCCCCCTCATCTATCTTCAGAGTTTGTATTGTTAGGTGACCTAAACTGGGATATGCTTAACACCCCGGCCGTCCTACAATCTAAGCTAGATGCCATCAATCTCAGACAAATTATCAAGGAATCTACCAGGTACAACCCTAAATCCGTAACCTTGGGCACCCTCTTAGATATCTTCCTGACCAACTTGCCCTCTAAATACACCTCTGCTGTCTTCAAACAAGATCTCAGCGATCACTGCCTCATTGCCTGCGTGCGTAATGGGTCCGCGGTCAAACGACCACCCCTCATCACTGTCAAACACTCCCTAAAACACTTCAGTGAGCAGACCTTTCTAATCGACCTGGCCCGGGTATCCTGAAATGATATTGACCTCATCCCGTCAGTAGAGGATGCCTGGTTGCTCTTCAAAAGTGCTTTCCTCTCCATCTTAAATAAGCATGCCCCATACAAAAAAAATGAACTAAGAACAGAAATAGACCTTGGTTCACCACAGAATTGACTACTCTTGACTTTCACAAACACATCCTGTGGCGGACTGCAATAGCATCGAATAGCCCCCACAATATGCAACTTTTCAGGGAAGTCAAGAACCAATAAACTCAGTCAGTTAGGAAAGCTAAGGCCAGCTTTTTCAAACAGAAATTTGCTTCCTGTAGCACTAATTCCCAAAAGTTTTGGGACACTGTAAAGTCCATGGAGAATAAGAGCACCTCCCTATTGCCAGCTGCCCACTGCACTGAGGATAGGAAACGCTCTGGATAAGAGCGTCTGCTAAATGACTTAAATTTAAATGTAATGTAAATGAAACACTGTTACCACGGATAAATCTACGATAATCTATCATTTCAATAAGCATTTTTCCACAGCTTGCCATGCTTTCCACCTGGCTACCCCAACCCCGGCCAACATCTCAGCACCCCCTGCAGCAACTTCCTCCACTATACACTCTGGTTTCCGATCTGGTCATGGGTGCACCTCAGCCACGCTCAAGGTCCTAAACGATATCATAACCACCATCGATAAAATACATTAATATGCAGCCGTCTTCATCGACCTGGCCAAAGCTTTTGAATCTGTCAATCACCGCATTCTTATCAGCAGACTCAATAATTTTGGCTTCTCAAATGACTGCCTCACCTGGTTCACCAACTACTTCTCAGATAGAGTTCAATATGTCAAATCGGAGGGCCTGTTGTCTGGACCTCTGGCAGTCTCTATGGGGGTGCCACAGGGTTCACTTCTCGGGCTGACTCTTTTCTCTTTATATATTAATGATGTCACTGCTGGTGATTCTCTGATCCACCTCTACGCAGATGACACCATTCTGGCCCTTCTTTGGACACTCTGCTAACAAACCTTCAAACGATCTTCAACGCCATACAACACTCCTTCCGTGGCGTCCAACTGCTTTTAAATGCATGCTCTTCAACCTATGGCTGCCCACACCCTCCCGCCCAACTAGCATCACTACTCTGGATAGTTCTGACCTAGAATATGTGGACACATATCTGTCGCCAAACCCATCTATAAGTCTTTGCTAGGTTAAGACCTGCCTTATCTCAGCTTACTGGTCACCATAGCAACACCACCTGTAGCACACGCAGGTATATTGCAATGGTCATCCCCAAAGCCAACACTTCCTTTGGCTGCCTATCCTTCCAGTTCTCTGCTGCCAATGATTGGAACAAATTGCAAAAATCTCTGAAACTGGAGTCTTATCTCCCTCTCTAACTTTAAGCATCAGCTGTCAGAGCAGCTTACCGATCGATCACTGTACCTGTACACAGCCAATCTGTAAATAGCACACCCGACTACCTCATCCCCATATCATTACTTACCCTTTTGCCATTTTGCACCCCAGTATCTCTACCTGCACATCATCATTTGCACATATATCACTCCAGTATTCAAGCTAAATTGTAATTATTTTCGCCTCTATGGCCTATTTATTGCCTACCTCCCTACTCTTCTACATTTGTACACACTGTTCATAGATGTTTCTATTTTTATTTTATTTTGTGTTATTGACTGTACGTTTGTTTTCGTGTAACTCTGTGTTGTGATTTTGTCGCACTGCTTTGCTTTATCTTGGCCAGGTCGCAGTTGTAAATGACAACTTGTTCTCAACTGGCCTACCTGGTTATATAAAGGTGAAATATATATATATTTTAAATAACATATGTCAGTGTCACTGGGCATATTCAAGTTTTAGGAGCTTTCCAGACGGTTGCTATGGAGACCTCCGGGTCCACTTATGATGACCTCACATGACTTTAGAACACATCTGCCACCAATATAGACATGTCAATTTGGTTTGAAATAAATATTTCAACAATGGGATGCCTTTTTGGTTAGACAGTCTGAACAAATCACACTCCCTGACCAGAAAGCTAATGTAGGGCATCCTATAGCACAACACATATTACTCATATGTACACTGCAAGGCTTTGACAACATTTTGGAATAATGGTCATTTGTCAGTCAAATGACCACCGTCACCATTATAATCATTCTCCTCTCCTCCTGACTGTCAGAGTGTGTCCTGTTTTTGGTAAGCAATTGGGTGCATGTATTTCATGATACTTGTTTGCTACAAAACCTTGCTGAAACAAGGAGCAACAAAGTTTCTTCACGTTGTAAAGAGTCAAACAGACCCATCCGCACTTCGGGTTCCAAAATTAGAAAACTGTCTAGTTTGGCTCCTCGTCTGTCCTTATATTGGCTGCTAGGTATGATCCAAGCTACTTCACTGCTTGGTTTTCGGTAAAGTTTGTCATTTTTAAAAGTTCATTTAAAAAAACGTTTATAACGGTTATTCTATTTTCCTGACGTTCTTCATCCATAATCGTTGGTTCATACAATAACTGTGCCATCCCAACTCATATAATTTCTAAATATAGTGTACCTCATTATTTTACTAACACAGCATGGCTTTACCTCCCTTTATACTTTTATTCCCTTTAACACATAATAAATATGACAAACCCAGTTTTTAGGGCCCTGTTCCGGTTGCTCCAGGTTTTTCCCGACTGATTTGAGTCATTACAGGGGTGATTCATTCCTTGTGTGTTTGTGTGTGTGTGTGTGTGGGGGGGGCAGTGTATTTTCATATTTTGACATCATCAACCTATAATTTCTGTCATTTACTGTGAAGCTAAGCTATGCTAATAACGTTCTGAACTTTAACAAGAGGAAGGATAAGAACATTCAAAAATTATGAAAACAAATAATCAGTATTAATTCACCTTTGACTCTGTAATTCGGATGGGACCAGGCTCACGTCTGTTAACAGCCACAATAAACAGGTATATGAGAGAAAGAATGAAAGAAACAGAAAACATAGGTGAAGTAGAAGATGAGAATAATATTTCCATGGCTGATCTGCTGGAGCAGTTTTCAGGAGGTTAAGGCGAAGAGCAATCCAGCAGTATAGTCCTGGATCAAAGTCTCTGAGATATGGATCCTGGGGGCTCTCCCTCTCTCAGTACCCAGCTTAACTATCATACCCGTGGACAGACAGATCAATACACCTTCTTTCTTTCCCTCCATCTTCAAGGAGAGTTTTTGGCAGAGCTTTCATGGGGTCCTCGTGCTCTGCCCTAATGACATGGTGGGAGCCTGATCAGTTAGACTCCGGGGTTAGCTCCCACAGCACCACATTTTGATGGATTGAATGTGGTGAATATTTTGTATATATGTGAGTATGGTCTGGGTTATTAAAATTATATTTGTGAATACATATACTGTACATTATAGATTAGCATGGTTATTATGGAGAATGAATGGAGAAATTATAAGTAGTTGATATTTAGTTTGGAAGGGGATGTTGGATGTTGGTGTAGTCACGCTTATATTTACAGACTCAATTATTTTCTGTTGGCACAGGTGATTGCTTATTTCTCTTAGAAATCTCTAAGGCAAATAAAGCAAGCAACATAATATGAATTTCAGGAATAAAGTCTGCTTTGTAGTGAAGTGGACTTCGATGTTCAACCGGATGCATTAATGTACTGATCGATACCATTAACGTTGAAGAAAAAAACTTGGGCCTGGAACCTGTGTGCCGGACTCTCCCTTTTGAAAACCATTAGACCCACCAACCAGCTATGTCTGTGTCTAAAATGGCACCATATTCCCGACATACAGTGGCTTGCGAAAGTATTCACTCCCTTCGCATTTTTCCTATTTTGTTGCCTTACAACCTGGAATTAAAAGGGATTTTTGGGGGGGTTGAATTTACACAACATGCCTACCACTTTGAAGATGCAAAATATGTTTTATTGTGACACAAACAAGAAATAACACAAAAAAACTGAAAACTTGAGCGTGCATACAGTAACTATTCACCCCCCAGGGTCAATACCTTGTAGAGACACCTTTTGCAGCAATTACGGCTGCAAGTCTCTTGGGGTATGTCTCTATAAGCCTGGCACAACTGGTCGCTGGGATTAATGCCCATTCTTCAAGGCAAAACTGCTACAGCTCTTTCAAGTTGGATGGGTTCTGCTGGTGTACAGCAATTTTTAAGTCATACTACAGATGTTCAATTGGATTGAGGTCTGGGATTTGACTAGGCCATTCCAAGACATTTAAATGGGATTTGACTAGGCCATTAATAACCTCTTGAAACTAGGGGGCACTATTTTAATATTTGGAGAAATAACGTTCCCAAATTATACTGCCTATTTCTCAGGACCAGATGCTAGAATATGCATATAATTGACAGCTTAGGATAGAAAACACTCTAAAGTTTCCAAAACGGTCACAATATTGTCTGTGAGTATAACAGAACTGAAATTGCAGGCGAAACCCTGAGGAAAATCCAATCAGGAAGTGCCTCTTATTTTGAAACCGTTGTGTTCCTATGCATCCCTATTGGTCATTGAAAGGGATGTTAACCAGATTCCATTTTCTACGTATTCCCTAAGGTGTCTATAGCATTTTGACATAGTTTCACGCCTTTATGTTGAATAATGAGCTTAAACGACTACATTGCATAAGTGGCCAGCTGAGGGCTCTCAGAGTGATTCTCGCTCCTACTGAAAAGCCAATTGTCCCAGTTGATATATTATCAAATCGATATTTGAAAAACACCTTGAGGATTGATGATATAAAACGTTTGCCATGTTTCTGTCGATATTATGCATATAATTTGGATTTTATTTCCGGCGTTGTCGTGACTGCTATTTCCGGTGGATTTCTCAACATAACGTGACAAACAAATGGAGGTATTTTGGGTATAAAAATAATCTTTATGGAACAAAAGGAACATTTGCTGTCTAACTGGGAGTCTCGTCAGTGAAAACATCCAAAGACCATCAAAGGTAAACGGTTAATTTTGATTGCTTTTCTGATTTTTGTGACCAAGCTTCCTGCTGCTAGCTGGACATAATGCTATGCAATGCTATCGATAAACTTACACAAACACTTTTCTTGCTTTGGCTGTAAAACATAATTTCAAAATCTGAGATGACAGGGTGATTAACAAAAGGCTAAGCTGTGTTTCACTATATTTCACTTGTGATTTCATGAATAAGAATATTTTCTAGTAATATTTTTTGACCGTTGCACTATGCTAATTAGTGTAGTTGATGACAATTCTTCCGGATCCGGGATGGGTAGTTCCAAGAGGCTCAAATGTTTCCCTCAAGAAATTCCCTGTATTTAGCGCCATCCATCATTCCTTCAATTCTGACCAGTTTCCCAGTCTCTGCCAATGAATAACATCCCCACAGCACGATGCTGCCACCACCATGCTTCACTGTGGGAATGCTGTTCTCGGGGTGATGTGAGGTGTTGGGTTTGCACAAAACAGTTTCCTTGATGGCCAAAAATCTCAGTTTTAGTCTCATCTGACCAGAGTACCTTCTTCCATATGTATGGGGAGTCTCCCCACATGCCTTTTGGTGAACACCCAAAGTGTTTGCTTATTTCTTTCTGTAACCAATGACTTTTTTTCTGGCCACTCTTCTTTAAAGCGCAGCTCTATGGAGTGTATGACTTAAAGTGGTCCTATGGACAGATACTACAATCTCCGCTGTGGAGAGGATGAGGGGAGGAGGAGGAGGAGGAGGAGGAGGAGGAGGAGGAGGAGGAGGAGGAGGAGGAGTGTTCTGTTCAATAGATCAATGCACCTTTAGCTCACAGCTGGTACAATGCTACAATTTTGCAATATATATTGCCAGGTATCCAGTATTGCAGATAATCTTCAGAATTAAGATCATCTTTACACTTCAACATACAAATTATTATCTTATTCACTTATTTTCCTCACTGTTGAGATGCTCTGTCTGGTATAACAATCCACAATGTTGAAATCAAGCAGTGGATCCTTGCTTCTTAAATCAGCTGCATGGGGAATGACCAGCCAAAGGGTTCTGTGGAAACGGTGTCATTCATACTCTCCATAGGGCTCTGGTGAATGTACAGAATTGGGTGCCATTTGAGATGCATATTGAGTGTCTCAGTCAATGTGGTGTGACTGGGATGGATGTATATCTCTCCTGGCATTGTAAGCCCAGGCAGTATGTCCTCCAGGAGGGGACTGGCAGTGCTTGTAAAGCCTGGGTGGCTAGCTGGGCTCCATGCATCTTTACAGGTTACAGCAATGTGTCAGCAGTAATCTGTTGGCCGGCCATCACTGGAAATGTAAAATGACAAACTAATGAAAGCATTGTGATACTCTGTGGCAGGGAGAGGGAGAGTTGGATTCAATTGTGTCGATTTAATGCAGCTGTGTCGGGGCTCTCTGACTGGGGTTACGGAGAGAATAAGAATTTGTCTCTGGTGAGATCACCACTCTGTTGGTGTTGATTAATGAGGATATTTGCGATTGCTTTTTAAGTAAACAGAAGTGGCCAAGAATGCGGTTTAATGACCCTCTGTGTGTAAGCGCTGGCCAAAGACAGCCGTTTGGTTTCAATTAGGTCCGCTGCAGAGGGGAGAGGAGGGGAGAGGAAAGGCGGCATCGTCACCCACTCTGTATTACCAGAGTAATCTCCCTCATCCCAGTGTCTTCAGCGGCACCTACCAGCCAGCTACTCCAGCTCTGAGTGTGAAATTAAATGTGAACACTGACCAACTGGAAGGTATAGAACACAGTCAAAGGCCACTTTGTATGAGTTAGTTTTGGTGCTGGGTGACTTCATTTCCCCCCGTCTCTCTCTGTGACCTGGAGAAGGGGAGAGAACGCTGTCCGAAGCAGCAGTTGTGTAAACAGTGCCTGTAGGATGGGGTGCCACTCTTCTCGGACATTTGGGGTACAGCTCATTGCTTGGAGAGAAAGCAGTAATCCGATACTGAGTGAGTGCCATGGAACCCACTGGGTGCTTATTTCAGTGGCTTACAGTTAGGAGAACATTAGAAGTCTGCTGCTAAAGGTCTTATGCCACAGTGGCCACCTCTGCTATGTGCTGCTACTGTATGTACTGCCGGGATGCACACTATTTCCTACATAACCAAAGCCCTATGATATCAGGGAAAGAAAGAGGCACCAATTGGTATTTTCTAGCTCAGGCGAGATATATATTAGTATATTAAGGAGTCTCAGTGTAATGTATGAGATGGAATTTAAAAAAGCTTTGAACAGCCTCCAATAAATGAAACTATTTCATAAAAGGGGAAACACAACTAGCTCACTGGCCTAAACATTTTAAATCAAACACTGCACTTTAAAAAATAAACTATTGAACATTGTTCCTAATAAAAATGAAAGCGTTTAACTCTATAGCATTTAGCTACAATTATTCTTTCACATAAGAGGAACCACCCTCTATGATGTGGTATTACAATATCTAAATAAAGCAGATGATTGATTTAGTGCACACTGTCCGTCATGTGGTCTTAAGTCAAGGCAGCTGTTCTGAGTGCTCTATGCTTCTGAAGTAGAGCTATGATACCATAACCCAGCCATTTCCCCAGTCGTATAGTTCTCACATGCTGTTCGTGTAAACTCTTGACACATCCCAAATGCCACCCTATTCCCTTTATTGTGCACTACTTTTGACCAGGGCTCATAGGGCTTGGTTGTGGAATATATGGAAAAGGGTGCCATTTGGAATAACCAGGCTATATTTCCTGATCCTGATTTGCTGCTGTCATTCTTTAACCTTTCGAGATTCATTTTTTATTTTAACATTCAAACTGCTTTTCTTCTTAATTCTTTTTGGCTAGGTATCACATGGAATGTTAAGATGGAATCATTCATTTTTATAACAAAACAATGCAACAATGCCCTATAACCTGTGTTTGCACTTTCTAATGAGGCTGGGACTGCAGTATGGAGACTAGTGATCAAAGTTGATTTTCATGTGTTTTGAATTGACAGATGACTTCAAGGCCTATTAAACAAATTGGGAGACTCACACACACACACACACACACACACACACACACACACACACACACACACACACACACACACACGCACGCATGCATGCCTGAACACGCATACATGCACACATGCCATCTCTGGGCGTTAATCTCAGTTTTAGGCCAAGGCAGCATCGCTCTCTCTCTCCCTCTCTGTGGGCTTCTCATTACACACTGTTCAGAAACCATTACGAATTAGGCCAGGACCAAAACCCAGAGGAGAGGAGGTCTACATGCCTGTTAATAACTGTGTTTGCACCCCGCTGAAAGACGGGCGCAGGGCAGCCCCCTCTGCCAAACACGACCACAGAGCAGCTACTGCTACACTGACTGGATATCTCTCTCTTGTCTGCACCAGTGAGTTGATCAAAGCTACAGAACAAAACAAATTGGCATTAAATCCATCAGTTGAAGCTACAGATATCTGTCTTTTTGCATTGGCAGCGTCTCAATCTTCCACATCTGTGGCTAAAGGTGGTAGTGCTAGAGTGGTGTTTGTCAGACAGTGAGTCATCTGTGGCTAAAGGTGGTAGTGCTAGAGTGGTGTTTGTCAGACAGTGAGTCATCTGTGGCTAAAGGTGGTAGTGCTAGAGTGGTGTTTGTCAGACCATGAGTCATCTGTGGCTAAAGGTGGTAGTGCTAGAGTGGTGTTTGTCAGACAGTGAGTCATCTGTGGCTAAAGGTGGTAGTGCTAGAGTGGTGTTTGTCAGACAGTGAGTCATCTGTGGCTAAAGGTGGTAGTGCTAGATTGGTGTTTGTCAGACAGTGAGTCATCTGTGGCTAAAGGTGGTAGTGCTAGAGTGGTGTTTGTCAGACCATGAGTCATCTGTGGCTAAAGGTGGTAGTGCTAGAGTGGTGTTTGTCAGACAGTGAGTCATCTGTGGCTAAAGGTGGTAGTGCTAGAGTGGTGTTTGTCAGACAGTGAGTCATCTGTGGCTAAAGGTGGTAGTGCTAGAGTGGTGTTTGTCAGACAGTGAGTCATCTGTGGCTAAAGGTGGTAGTGCTAGAGTGGTGTTTGTCAGACCATGAGTCATCTGTGGCTAAAGGTGGTAGTGCTAGAGTGGTGTTTGTCAGACAGTGAGTCATCTGTGGCTAAAGGTGGTAGTTCTAGAGTGGTGTTTGTCAGACAGTGAGTCATCTGTGGCTAAAGGTGGTAGTGCTAGAGTGGTGTTTGTCAGACAGTGAGTCATCTGTGGCTAAAGGTGGTAGTGCTAGAGTGGTGTTTGTCAGACCATGAGTCATCTGTGGCTAAAGGTGGTAGTGCTAGAGTGGTGTTTGTCAGACAGTGAGTCATCTGTGGCTAAAGGTGGTAGTGCTAGAGTGGTGTTTGTCAGACAGTGAGTCATCTGTGGCTAAAGGTGGTAGTGCTAGAGTGGTGTTTGTCAGACCATGAGTCATCTGTGGCTAAAGGTGGTAGTGCTAGAGTGGTGTTTGTCAGACCATGAGTCATCTGTGGCTAAAGGTGGTAGTGCTAGAGTGGTGTTTGTCAGACAGTGAGTCATCTGTGGCTAAAGGTGGTAGTGCTAGAGTGGTGTTTGTCAGACAGTGAGTCATCTGTGGCTAAAGGTGGTAGTGCTAGAGTGGTGTTTGTCAGACAGTGAGTCATCTGTGGCGAAAGGTGGTAGTGCTAGAGTGGTGTTTGTCAGACAGTGAGTCATCTGTGGCTAAAGGTGGTAGTGCTAGAGTGGTGTTTGTCAGACAGTGAGTCATCTGTGGCTAAAGGTGGTAGTGCTAGAGTGGTGTTTGTCAGACAGTGAGTCATCTGTGGCTAAAGGTGGTAGTGCTAGAGTGGTGTTTGTCAGACAGTGAGTCATCTGTGGCTAAAGGTGGTAGTGCTAGAGTGGTGTTTGTCAGACAGTGAGCATCTGTGGCTAAAGGTGGTAGTGCTAGAGTGGTGTTTGTCAGACAGTGAGTCATCTGTGGCTAAAGGTGGTAGTGCTAGAGTGGTGTTTGTCAGACAGTGAGTCATCTGTGGCTAAAGGTTGTAGTGCTAGAGTGGTGTTTGTCAGACAGTGAGTCATCTGTGGCTAAAGGTGGTAGTGCTAGAGTGGTGTTTGTCAGACAGTGAGTCATCTGTGGCTAAAGGTGGTAGTGCTAGAGTGGTGTTTGTCAGACAGTGAGTCATCTGTGGCTAAAGGTGGTAGTGCTAGAGTGGTGTTTGTCAGACAGTGAGTCATCTGTGGCTAAAGGTGGTAGTGCTAGAGTGGTGTTTGTCAGACAGTGAGTCATCTGTGGCTAAAGGTGGTAGTGCTAGAGTGGTGTTTGTCAGACAGTGAGTCATCTGTGGCTAAAGGTGGTAGTGCTAGAGTGGTGTTTGTCAGACAGTGAGTCATCTGTGGCTAAAGGTGGTAGTGCTAGAGTGGTGTTTGTCAGACAGTGAGTCATCTGTGGCTAAAGGTGGTAGTGCTAGAGTGGTGTTTGTCAGACCATGAGTCATCTGTGGCTAAAGGTGGTAGTGCTAGAGTGGTGTTTGTCAGACAGTGAGTCATCTGTGGCTAAAGGTGGTAGTGCTAGAGTGGTGTTTGTCAGAAGGTGAGTCATCTGTGGCTAAAGGTGGTAGTGCTAGAGTGGTGTTTGTCAGACAGTGAGTCATCTGTGGCTAAAGGTGGTAGTGCTAGAGTGGTGTTTGTCAGACCATGAGTCATCTGTGGCTAAAGGTGGTAGTGCTAGAGTGGTGTTTGTCAGACAGTGAGTCATCTGTGGCTAAAGGTGGTAGTGCTAGAGTGGTGTTTGTCAGAAGGTGAGTCATCTGTGGCTAAAGGTGGTAGTGCTAGAGTGGTGTTTGTCAGACAGTGAGTCATCTGTGGCTAAAGGTGTTAGTGCTAGAGTGGTGTTTGTCAGAAGGTGAGTCATCTGTGGCTAAAGGTGGTAGTGCTAGAGTGGTGTTTGTCAGACAGTGAGTCATCTGTGGCTAAACGTGGTAGTGCTAGAGTGGTGTTTGTCAGAAGGTGAGTCATCTGTGGCTAAAGGTGGTAGTGCTAGAGTGGTGTTTGTCAGACAGTGAGTCATCTGTGGCTAAAGGTGGTAGTGCTAGAGTGGTGTTTGTCAGACCATGAGTCATCTGTGGCTAAAGGTGGTAGTGCTAGAGTGGTGTTTGTCAGACAGTGAGTCATCTGTGGCTAAAGGTGGTAGTGCTAGAGTGGTGTTTGTCAGAAGGTGAGTCATCTGTGGCTAAAGGTGGTAGTGCTAGAGTGGTGTTTGTCAGACAGTGAGTCATCTGTGGCTAAAGGTGGTAGTGCTAGAGTGGTGTTTGTCAGAAGGTGAGTCATCTGTGGCTAAAGGTGGTAGTGCTAGAGTGGTGTTTGTCAGACAGTGAGTCATCTGTGGCTAAAGGTGGTAGTGCTAGAGTGGTGTTTGTCAGACCATGAGTCATCTGTGGCTAAAGGTGGTAGTGCTAGAGTGGTGTTTGTCAGACAGTGAGTCATCTGTGGCTAAAGGTGGTAGTGCTAGAGTGGTGTTTGTCAGACAGTGAGTCATCTGTGGCTAAAGGTGGTAGTGCTAGAGTGGTGTTTGTCAGACCATGAGTCATCTGTGGCTAAAGGTGGTAGTGCTAGAGTGGTGTTTGTCAGACAGTGAGTCATCTGTGGCTAAAGGTGGTAGTGCTAGAGTGGTGTTTGTCAGACCATGAGTCATCTGTGGCTAAAGGTGGTAGTGCTAGAGTGGTGTTTGTCAGACAGTGAGTCATCTGTGGCTAAAGGTGGTAGTGCTAGAGTGGTGTTTGTCAGACCATGAGTCATCTGTGGCTAAAGGTGGTAGTGCTAGAGTGGTGTTTGTCAGACAGTGAGTCATCTGTGGCTAAAGGTGGTAGTGCTAGAGTGGTGTTTGTCAGACAGTGAGAAATCCTGTAAATCGGTCTTCTCTCTTACTGTAAATGTCCGTTGCTTCTGAACTATGACAACTCTACGGAAAGGGGAGGCGCGCACGTGTAGCTCTATGACCAATACCACCAACAGGGTCACTCTGTACCCAATACCACCAACATATTCACTCTGTACCCAATACCACCAACATATTCACTCTGTACCCAATACCACCAACATATTGACTGTGTACCCAGTACCACCAACATATTCACTCTGTACCCAATACCACCAACATATTCACTCTGTACCCAATACCACCAACATATTCACTCTGTACCCAATACCACCAACATATTGACTGTGTACCCAGTACCACAAACATATTCACTCTGTACCCAATACCACCAACATATTCTCAGGCAGTTACTAAACTCTGCCACTCAAGTGCTTTGTCAGGTTTGTGAATATTTCCTGGATAGAACTGTTTGTTCACTGGCTGATGGCTTTAACTGGAAATTGGTCATGAGTGTGTGTTACCATATGTGTATACGCAGGATAAAGCCTACACGACAATAGCAGCACTATAGCGTATATAACCAGGAAGAAAGTGTCATCACTGTGAAATACATTCAAATGAACAGAGCCAACAGTTATAAAACAGCTAATCTGTGTGTTGTACTGTTCATTTTCACATTATATTGAGACAATTGCACATTTGAACACAAGCTGCACTTACAATCACAGTTTAAATTTGACAGGTTCTGAAGTGGTGAGGAAAATTGAATGAAGAAAATAATTATGTTTATTAGCAGGTGCTATCACATACAAAAAGTATATTGATATGAAATGTACATAGGCTAGGTAATGTATTTAACTTTTTGCTTACCATCTTCATTCAAGTGCCTCTGTGGTTAAACTATTTCTTATCAAAATTTAAATTATTTTCCAGCCTTATGTTGAGATATTGGGTACCCAAGTGGCGCAGTTGTCTAAGGCACTGCATCTCAGTACTAGAGGCGTCACTACAGACACCCTGGTTTGATTCCAGGCTGTATCACAACCGGCTGTGATTGGGAGTCCTATAGGGCGGTGCACAATTGTCCCGGAGTCGTCCGGGTTTGGCTGTTCTAGGCCGTCATTGTAAATAATAATTTGTTCTTGTTAACTGACTTGCCTAGTTAAATAAAATGTGAAATAGTTCTATTTCCAACGACTGTCAAAGCACTAACTAACATTAGTACACATTGACTTTAATCATGTCGCTCTGCAAGAAAACTAAATTGTATGTACTTCAAAGAAGCAAAAAACTTTAATTTGTTATAGGAATATATCAAGTGGAATATAATAACTGAATTAACAGCCGCAGAGTACAATCAAATTATATTACATAATAGACTTGCCTTTCTTGATTGAATGAGGAGGCAACAGACATCCCTGATGGCAATAGAGAGATAAAAAGCAGAGAGAGATGTGGGAGGAAGTATGAGGAAGAAGGAGAGGAGAGTGTGTCTCAGGGCATGGCTGTGAGGCCAGGGCAGTGTGTGGTTCTCGGTTAAAACAGACCATGTGCGTTTTATCAGACTTAAACAAACTTTGGCAGTAAACATTCCTGACGCCAGCTAAATTGTGGGTCTGTTTGAAGTATCAGCTTCTCTCTCTCTCTCTCTCTCTCTCTCTCTCTCTCTCTCTCTCTCTCTCTCTCTCTCTCTCTCTTTCATATATACAGTTATAAGTGTATTTAAGAGGAAGAAGTGGGTGGGTGGGTGACTATGGACAGCTCTCTCTTGGCCAACACAGAGACTCTTTCAGGGCTGAAGTGTGAGAAAACAAAGTTAGTGGTGGTGGCCCCCAAGACTCTTTCCCCTGTCTCACCCCCCTCCCAGACTGTCCTCTAACCCTGTCTCACACCCCTCCCCGACTGTCCTCCAACCCTGTCTCACCCCCCTCAACCCTCCCAGACTGTCTTCCAACCCTGTCTCACACCCCTCCCAGACTGTCTTCCAACCCTGTCTCACACCCCTCAACCCTCCCCGACTGTCTTCCAACCCTGTCTCACCCCCTCAATCCTCCCAGACTGTCTTCCACCCCTCACCCCTCCAGACTCTCCCCCAACACTGTCTCAGCCCCGAGCCTCTCATCCCTCAACGCTTGTCCAAGCCACCGACCAAAGATATTTCTATTGGTCCCTGTGTACTATTTATTAATGTGTTTTCATAACTAATGTGGTCAGGGCAATTTGCCTATAGAGAATAATGAAAGAGAGAAAACGAAAGAAAAATAAAAAAATAAGAAAAAAGAAAGAACGAGAGAAATAGAAAAAGAGAAAGAAAGAAAGATGCACATTACACCTAAAATGTGATTGAAATGTTATAATAAGCTATTTGAGTCAGTGTGAGCAGAAGGTGGTGGGTGTTGATAGTGTCTACAGAAGGAGACTAGAGGAATCAGTCTGCTGCATGATGTTTTCTTTGACCGGGTTCCTTCTTCACCCTGAGGTGAAGGCCTCTTTCTTTTTTATCAAATACATTTCCTCTTCAGTCACATGTTGTGCTCAAGATGCTCATCTTGCATAGTCAGCCTTGCAGCCTTGCAATCCTTGGAGATGAGTAGGATGTAGAGAGTATGGTGTTTTCAAACTAGAACATTGCTGAGCTGCCAAGATATATGTTTTGTTCGTTTTTTCTCCTCCACCACCACAAACTTTTGGGGAAGAAGAGATTTGGAAGCTGTTGTTTAGTGGTCTAAAAGCAGATATCTGGCCAGTGGTTCTCATATGGGAGCATGGATGCAATCGCTGCTTTTTATTAACTCCCATAACAGTTTGCATTACTTTGAGCTCACATTTCTCATATTTACTGAATAAATTAATTATAATAGTATATTTTCAAATTTCATGGACAGTTTGTGTTTTTCAAAGCAATAAAATAGTTTAAACTTAAATTGTCTTGTAAACATTGATAACTGAACAAATGATGTGTAATTACAATACATGTGACACCTTTTCCCTTACCTTATACTCAGTAGTTAACATAGTTAGTTTCCCCCCAATAAAAGTAGGTGATTGCACAAGTCGAAGTTGTCTAATTTAAGTGGGTTGCATTGTTTCAAATTGGCAACAATTTACTACTCTGGCTGTCTTTCTAAGAGACAATATTTTTCCAATATTTCCCTTTCCGCTTCCAGCTCCTGCTCTAACAAGCCCATAGAGACTATAAGGATTACATCAATTGGCAAATTGCTGAGTTAAATTAGACAGCACGATTAGTGCATAAGAACGACAGCAAATTGCTTGCTGTGACCTTGTTTATAAACCCTATAGAGTTGTACTTGCAAAAACAAACAGACATCACCTTGGTTCTTTCTTTTCAGGTCATATCCAACACTAACATTTCAGCTAGTGCTAAAATCATATACAAGTGTGTTTTTAAAAAGATTCAGTTCGCTATTCTAATTTTCTCAACAAAGTGAATGTATTTCAGTTGTCATGTACAGTACTGTCAGAGGCAGTGCACTCCAACTCAGCAGCAACATGATGTGAAATGTGTTGTACAGAACACCCTTAGCAAAGCCATGTTCACACCTCACTAACCTATCTAACTCCTGACTCAGGAAATCCCCTAAGATGAGACACATAGGGTCACAGAGAGAGAGTGAGACAGAGAGCAAGAGAGCAAAAGAGAGAGAGAGAAAGAAAGAAAGAAAGAAAGAAAGAAAGAAAGAAAGAAAGAAAGAAAGAAAGAAAGAAAGAAAGAAAGAAAGAAAGAAAGAAAGAAAGAGAGGAGAGCGAGACAGACAGACAGACTCGCGGGTGATAAACTCTTAGCTTCTCTCCTACTTCGCTACCACAGCCACTGACTGACTGTCTGTCTAGATGTCTGGTGGAACACCAACATTGCACTGTGCAGTAATCCCTTGCAAGTCATACTGGAGACGTACGTAACACGTCAGAGTCTGTAAATGTTACCACGTGTCTAGTAGGTCTACAGTACAGCACAATACAACAGGAGTGGATGTATGTACAGGGAGAAGGGAGAGAAGGCATTATACACCTTTCAATAGTTTTCACAAACTGGAAGAACCATGCCCTTCATTATAAAATGAATCTTCATCTTTGGCTTGTTTATTCTTATATATCTCACAATGCATTACATAATCTTCTTTGTCATATACCGTACTGAAAACCTTCCTAACTGTGGCAATTTTTTAAAGTGCAATTTTCACATTTACATTGTTGCACGATTTTGCAATTGTTTTTATTTGATCCGTCAGAGAATAGAACCGAAGGCCGGAGGCGTACATAGAGACACTTCGAAAGTGGTTATATAAGAGCGTGTGGTGATGCAGCTCTGTAGTCTCTGAGATGCAGGTGCTGCTGTGTGTTGCTTTGCACCATTTGCACTGATGTGGTCTACTTTCATGAATGTTCCGGCCAAGCTATAACCGCAGGTCACGTTTAACCCTTTCCTGTGACACCTAACCAGTGGACTGGAAGGACTATTTTAGGTCACGGGCTTAGATGTATTTAGCAGCACTCAAGGCATAGCCTACAGGCAAGGCAAACATATACATACACAGATCACTTTGAGACTTGACGGAGACACATATAGATTGACGGAGATGTATATATAGATTATTTCACAAAATTTGACTTTCACTGAAGAGCAGAAACAATACTAAAGTGTTACTACATCGGGGGGGAAAAGTGATATCCGCTAATTATCAAAATCCAGAAAAGAGACGTTAAATTCTACAACCACCTAAAAGTAAGCAAACCTTCAACAACAAAGCCATCAACTACAGAGAGATGAATCAGGAGAAGAGTCACCTAAGCAAGCTGAGCTTGGTCCTCTGTTCACAAACAGTGCCCACAGAGCCTCAGGACAGCAACAAAATTAGCCATGAGAAATCATGAGAAAACCAAAAGATAATTACTTGACACATTGGTAAGAATTAACAAAAAAATAGAGCAAACTAGAATGCTGTATTTGGCCCTAAACAGAGAGTACAAAGTTGCAGAATACCTTTCCACTGTGACTGCTCCAAAATGAAGGACATCTTTGACGATGTACAGACTCAGTGAGCATGGCCTTGCTATTGAGAAAGGCCGCCGTAGGCAGACATGGCTCTCAAAAGAAGACAGGCTATGTGCACACTGCCCACAAAATGAGGGGGAAACTGAGCTGCACTTCCTAACCTCCTGCCAAATGTATGACCATATTAAGACACATATTTCCCTCAGATTACACAGACTCACAAAGAATTTGAAAACAAACCATATTTTGAAAAACTCCCATATCTATTGGGTGAAATACAACAGTGTGCCATCACAGCAGCATGATTTGTGACCTGTTGCCACGAGAAAAGAGCAACCAGTGAAGAACAAACACCATTGTAAACACAACCTATATTTATGTTTATTTATTTTCCCTTTTGTACATTAACTATTTCACTTGCTTTGTCAATGTAAACATATGTTTCCCATGCCAATAAAGTTCCTTGAATTGAATTGAATTGAGGGAGAAGGAGGGAGCAAGAGAGAGAAAGAGGAGAGAGAGAGATGAGCGAGATAGAGGTTGAGAAATGGGGAGAAAGAGATAGCGAGAGAGAGAGAGAGAGAGAGAGAGAGAGAGAGAGAGAGAGAGAGAGAGAGAGGAAGGGACGGGAGAGTGATGGATGGCCTTGACCCACATTCATAATGACCAGGCCTTTGATTAAGGGACTCCACATGGGAGAGGAACATAGGTGCTCATTGCTACGTAGCGCCTGTATATCCATTCACTGAAGTAATAAGCTGACCCAAACCCCTTTTACTCTCTTTGAGCCCCGGCCAACCATCTGAATCCACTCTGGCCCAAATGAAAAGCTTATTTTTCTAAGTGTCTCTCGTTTGTGCAAACTCGGCACCCTGACTTGTGAAGGGGAAAAGGAGAGAGAGGATGGATATAGAGGATCTGTAGTGCCATCGCAGAAGCGTCAGATTATCCTGTCTGGGCTGAAGAATCCCTGGATAGATCAGACTTTCCCTTGTGAGAAAGGTTGATGGATGGTGGGAAATGTGTCTCTGGGAAGTTGTGCTCAACACTTCTCCTAAGAAGGTAGAATTAAGCTACCAACCCGGTAAAATTCCTATGGGAGGCAGGTAGCCTAGCGGTTAGAACATTGGGCCAGTAACCACAAGGTTGCTGGTTTGAATACCTGAGCTAACAAAGTAGAAAATATCTGTTGATGGGCCCTTGAGCAAGGCACTTAGCCCTAATTTGCTCCAGCGACCTCATACTACTATGGTGAACCCTGTAAAGCAGCAAATTTAACTGCACATATCCTGTGTATGTGACTAGCATTTTGTTTGGTGAACTTTCTGCACCACGTCATATGTATTTTGTAATGTAGAATTCCAAACTCTATTACCATCTAAATTAGTTATCACTAAGTAGTTACTATGTAAAAAAAGTTTTTTCTTATCTTAATGTGTCATCTTTTATGTTATCCTGCCTAATCACAAACAATAGATACATTTTGCATTGGTATTAAAACCCCTAGAGTTAAATGACACACCCGTTAAACATAGTGGATGAAATAAATAACAGTCATCAGATTAATGAAAGTAAAGTCACGTCAAACTAGGAGAGATCTGAAGTTGTTGTGGGAAGAACTCTACGACCACCACAAGCCCCACGGGACGCATCTGAAGTTGATATCGCTGATGTGCCAACTTCTGTCTGTAGCGTCCGAACCATTTGGGCTACAAACTAACATGACCCCACTATGGAAAGTGTTCTATGTAAAGTGTTGTTCTATGTGTCGGTGGACTCTGAAGATAACAAAACATTTTTATGGAAGTAGTTTTGTGCTCTGCCACCAAAAAAAGGGGTTAAATAAGCAAAATAAAAAAATATACATTTTATTACAGAGCTTTTTTATATCTCCTCGACATAAGACAGACACTTGATAACCTTATTGTTGTGATTTATGTTTTGACTGTCTGTTTTGCCATTGTATGACAATCTTTAAAAAATAAAACAAATTGTTAGCTTAGTAGAACTAAAACTATTTCCGTACATCCATCATTTTTGAAAAACTGGTACCGTGTTACCTTCAGATGAGTCCAGTCCATTGTGTTTGTGATAGTCTCATCTTTCTATGGTCATATTCGTTTTTAGGCCAAACCGTTCACTACAGAGGTTTTCGTGAGAAAAACGACCCGAAAGGGGCACGTTTTTTTTTTTTTGCCCTAGCACTACAGAGCTGATTAAAATAATCAACTAACGTAAACTAACTCACTTTTTTACATTGCGCTGGTCCGTACAATTGACCTTATTTTAGAGCCCAAAAAACGTAATACTTCCAGATCAACTGTAATATCAATACAATTGTAAAGCACAATTTCTCCCCTTTCCAATAAAACCATTGACGAGACCTTCATGATGCCAATCTCTGCATGATTCAAGATGGCAATGTGCTCCATCGGGTCTTTTTAAAAATGGCGCGTGGGGAAGCTAAATCTATTGCGTGGTAGTGAGAGATGTTGTGTGAGGAAACAACTTTTTTACTCGATCTGTCCAACTTATCACCTTATCGCCACTAAAATGTAAATAAAACACTATAAAGAGTTTATATATTGTGTCATTACATACCTATTTGAAGGATTGTGTTGAATTTGAATCTGGTTTATAGGGCGGTGCTAAATTGATCATCAGAAGTAAACAGCGGCTTTTGAGAGTCATGATAGCTTGCAGTGATGACGCAAAAAATGACTAGGCATTCCCCCTTACCCTGTCCCTTACTTGGTTTTAGACGGTGAGAGAAGTGCTACACCTGGTGGAGAGAGGTTGTACAACAGAATTAGTTGGTCTATGCGCGCTGTACGTTACGCCATGACACGTCAAGATGTAACATACAGCGTCGGAGGGGTCAGTTTTTCAACTTTTCTCCAATACTATAGAGCAATTAAACATGTCAATCAACGCTTGAATAGAAACCTGGTTCACACCCCAGATTTTGATTTCAAAACAGTCACTATAGTCCCATTAGTTTTCTTTGCAACCTCGTTTGAATGTCGCAGTTGTGCACATTTGAACGGAATGAGGTTAGCGTACGTTAGTCATCAAGCTTTGATCATTTAAATCAGCTGTGTACTGTTAGGGCAACAACCAAAACGTACCCCCAGGGGTAGCTCTGGACAGGGTTTGGGAATCGCTGCTGTAACTGAAACAGGCAGATTTTGATGGAGATGTTAATTAGATTGACACACGAGTGCATCAATCAAATCCTAGGGAGTAAATGGAGTAATAAGACTCTTTGAAATGTAGACATTCCAAAGACATTATTGTATTCACAGAGATCCTGCGCTTCTAATGTGAATTAACAGACCAAATGAGTGACACGGCTCTGAGGCCTGGTTAGTCCTGCTCTTCTTTATGTGTGTGTGTGTGATGGTTATTTCACTCAGTAAATTCTAGAATAATTTCCTTCTCCAGGGAAAAGAACCTCACCTGTGAAAGACACAAGAAACTCCCGGGTGAACGTGAACGTGGTGCCCTTCCAGATACCTCTGATATTCAGATGGAGGTGCAGAATGCCCTAAAGCACAGGAGAGGCTCAAAGATGAGAACTATCCCTCATTTGCATTAGCCACTTGACATTTCCTAAAGGTTGCCATGAATCAACGCCGGCTTGAGGAACTGGTCCAGTTTCTGTGTTATTTTTATTTTATCAGCCATTGAGCATTCAGGACGCACTCAACAGTAAGTAGTCCAAAGTACAAGGACACACACACACACGTATGCACATGCCTACACACCTCCCTCTTCAACTGGATCCTAGACTTCCTCACGTGACGCTGCCAGGTGGTGAGGGTAGGCAATAACACATCCGCAACACTGACCCTCAACTCGGGGGCCCCTCATGGATGCGTGCTTAGTCCCCTCCTGTACTCCCTGTTCCATGACTACGTTGCCACGCACAACTCCAAAAGCAAGATTACATTTGCAGATGGCACGGTGGTGATAGGCCTGATCACAGACGACGATGTGACTGCCTATAGGGAGGAGGTCAGAGACATGGCTATGTGGTGCCAGGACAACAACCTCTCTATCAATATCAGCAAGACAAAGGAGATGATCGTGGACTACAAGAAACAGAGGGGCTGTAGTGGAGCGGGTCGAGAGCTTCAAGTTCCTAGGTGTCCACATCACTTAGGACCTGTCATGGTCCACACACAGCATCACAGTCATGAAGAGGACACAACAATGCCTCTTCCCCCTCAGGAGTCTGAAAAGATTTGGCATGGGCCCTCAGATCTTCAAAACATTCTAAAGCTGCACTGTTGAGACTATCTTGACTGACTGCATCACAGCTTGATATGGCAAGCTTGGCATCCGACTGCAAGGTGTACAGAGGGTAATGTGTATGGCCTAGTACATCACTGGGACCGACTTTCCTTCCATCCAGAACCTCTAAACCAGGTGGTGTCAGATGAAGGCCCTAAAAATTTTCAAAGACTCCAGCCACCCAAGTCACAGACTGTTCTCTCTACTACCGCACGGCAAGTGGTATTGATGCAAATTCTGGATCCAACAGGACCATGAACAGCTTTTACCATAAGACTGATAAATAGTTAGTCTGTGTACGTATTTGATTAACTATTTAACTATTTGCAATGACCCTTTTTATACTAACTTTTTTGACTCATCACATACGTTGCTGTTACTGTGACTATCTTTCATTTAATTCCTAGTTACATGTAGATATCAACTTCAACTACCTCGTACCCCTGCACATTGACTCAGTAGTACTGGTAACCTATATACACTGCTCAAAAAAATAAAGGGAACACTTAAACAACACAATGTAACTCCAAGTCAATCACACTTCTGTGAAATCAAACTGTCCACTTAGGAAGCAACACGTCCACAGGTGGGGGATGTGCTTACAGCCCAACACCGTACAGGACGTTTGGCATTTGCCAGAGAACACCAAGATTGGCAAATTCACCACTGAGGCCCGGTGCTCTTCACAGATGAAAGCAGGTTCACACTGAGCACATGTGACTTTCTGCTGCCTGCAACATCCTCCAGCATGACCGGTTTGGCGGTGGGTCAGTCATGGTGTGGGTTGGCATTTCTTTGGGAGGCCGCACAGCCCTCCATGTGCTCGCCAGAGGTAGCCTGACTGCCATTAGGTACCGAGATGAGATCCTCAGACCCCTTGTGAGACCATATGCTGGTGCGGTTGGCCCTGGGTTCCTCCTAATGCAAGACAATACTAGACCTCATGTGGCTGGAGTGTGTCAGCAGTTCCTGCAAGAGGAAGGCATTGATGCTATGGACTGGCCCGCCCGTTCCCCAGACCTAAATCCAATTGAGCACATCTGGGACATCATGTCTCGCTCCATCCACCAACGCCACGTTGTACCACAGACTGTCCAGGAGTTGTCAGATGCTTTAGTCCAGGTCTGGGAGGAGATCCCTCAGGAGACCATCCGCCACCTCATCAGGAGCATGTCCAGGCGTTGTAGGGAGGTCATACAGGCACGTAGAGGCCACACACACTACTGAGCCTCATTTTGACTTGTTTTAAGGACATTACATCAAAGTTGGATCAGCCTGTAGTGTGGTTTTCCACTTTAATTTTGAGTGTGACTCCAAATCCAGACCTCCATGGGTTGATACATTTGATTTCCATTCATAATTTTTGTGTGATTTTGTTGTCAGCACATTCAACTATGTAAAGAAAAAAGTATTTAATAAGAATATTTAATTCATTCAGATCTAGGATGTGTTATTTTAGTGATCCCTTTATTTTTTTGAGCAGTGTATATTATATAACCAAGTTGTCGTTACTAATTTTGTATCTATTATTACTTTTATTATTATGTGTTTTATTTTTCTAAAAATGTTCTGTTTCCTTTCTCTCCATTGTTAGGAAGGGTTCAAAAGTAAGCATTTCACTGTTAATCCACACCTGTTGTTTACGAAGCATGTGACAAAACAAATTTGGTTGATTGGATGCAAACACATACACAGCCCTGTCTTTCCACGACTGACATTTTGAACATTCACTCAGTTAGAATTGGGGAGAGACCATTCACATAGCATTGGCTAGAGAGAGAGAAACCGAGAAAGAGACAGATAGAGACAGAGAGATTGAGATTCATGAAAAAGTGATTAAGAGTTCAGAAAAATAAGTCCTAAAAACAGATTGTCTTTGCTTATTTTCTTCAGCACTGCCAAATTCTCCCGTTGCAATCCAAGCGACTCTGCTGATATCAAAAACCACAAGCTGATGATTGACTGCCGAAGTGAAAAGTTTAGATCAATAAATAAGTTCTAGATGTACTCAGCAGAATGATAGATCAGGCTACATGCAGTGTGGCTTAGAAAACTCCTATTTCAGCCAAGTGGGATTGGATCCGCATGCTGCAAATGTAAACAAAGAACTGGTGAAGAGAGAGTTGACAAGTAATAAGAAAGGGTGAGAGAGCAGACTGAACCAGGAATTCCTCTACAACTGTGCTTAGCTCTATTCCTTTTCTTTGTATATATATATATATATATATTTAAACTCCCTAGTCCTTGCCGGTGACAAGCATACCCATAACATGATGCAGCCACCACCATGCTGGAAAATGTGAAGAGTGGTACTCAGTGATGTATTGTGTTGGATTTGCCCCAAACATAATGCTTTGCATTTAGGACAGAAAGTGAATGTATTTTCCACAGCAGAAAGAGGACTGCAACTGTAATGTTTCCTCGTGAGGTCTCCTGTTTGCCTCTGTATTTGTCTCTGTTATTGTATGATACAAATACCATACGCTAGACGGTTATGTGAGACTTACAAACTTTGCACTATGCCAACAAGAAACGTGGAATTGATTTTCAAGTTGGACGATTTAATTTTGTCTTTGGTCAATGTCCACGACGATGGGAAATAAATTGAATGCTGTGCTTCGTAATATGATAAAAATAACAAAGTCCAAGCGGGTGATCAAATGTTGTCTGTGGTCACAAAATTCTCTTTGTTGCACACATAGCCAGTTTGAGTTGATCTGTGTTAGTAGTTCAGAGCTCTAGAGGATGTGCAGGTCGGTCACTCTTGCCCTCTCGCCATCGGGCAAGTACTTATCTGTTTTACTGAAGTGGAGGAGTCAAGCCGCTAACATTAGAATTACAAAGGCGGGCATGGCTGAGTCGAGATGGCTGGGGTGCACAGGTGTAGCACAGGGATCAAAACAGCGATCCGGCGGTGAGATTAGAAAAGTCAAAAGTGATCATGTGTAATTGGTTATCTCACCTCAAGCACCTTGCAGGGTATTATCCCCGCTAAGCCTCCTTATATTCTTAAGTGGACGGCTGGCGAGCAGGAGAGGCTGAAAGTTTGGGAGGCTTTGAAATGTCAGTCCGAGAAACTCCAAGATGGCTTCTCTTTCTCTCTCCCTGGGTCTGATTAAAGAGGAGAAACATGCACATGCACGTACACACACACACGCACACGCACGCACGCACGCACGCACACACACACACACACACACACACACACACACACACACACACACATACATACATACATAGACACATACACACAGCTCAATCCACTCAGGTACTTCATGTTAGCTTTCATTATCAACTCTCCCTCTCCACATAATTGAGCACGATGCACGATGAGTTCCTCGCATCGTTTCACAGGAAGGATGAATACATCATTATCCATGACAACACACACAAACACGTCCTTGGTAAAGCCTGTGGCAGAGAGGAGAGGATAGGAGGGGAGAGGAGAGGATATGAGGGGAGAGGAGAGGAGAGGAGAGGAGAGGAGAGGAGAGGAGAGGAGAGGAGAGGACAGGACAGGACAGGACAGGACAGGACAGGAGAGGAGAGGAGAGGAGAGGAGAGGAGAGGAGAGGAGAGGAGAGGAGAGGAGAGGAGAGGAGAGGAGAGGAGAGGAGAAAGGCAGCTACCCGACTCCACTTTGAAATAAAATATACAGCCATGATTTGTATTTTCCATTTCTGTTGGCGTTAGCTCCTAAACTTGCTCAAAGCGTATTTAATTCTTAATCCCAAAGAGTACATTGGATACATGGAGAGGATGATCAGAATTATGGTATCACATTTCCTTAATGAAATGATTGTTTTGCACCCTAATTTAATCAATATTAGAATATCTGCCAATTAGCACCATTATTTTACTTGCGTGTGAAAATCAGGACCCTGCTAATTTATTGCTGCTCTATCTCTCTCACTGGTTGTATTGCAAATGTGATTATAATGGTTGATTTTTATTTTCCCATTTTAAATTATAGGGACAGGATGGATTCTAATTATGCTCCGTTGAAAGTGTTGATGAGGTTTAACTGCCAAAATTAATTAAAAGTTTTTTAAAAGATTCAAATCATGACGTTTTTGAGTATTTAATCAAAATACAGTTTAGCAATTAATTAAAACCTAATTTGCACGTGTGTTAATTTAGAACAGGGAATATGATTTCAATCAAATGTTTAAAGTTCAGACGAACGTCATATACAAATCAAACACTTGAAATGGCCTCTTAGCCTATACATACATGCCAGTAACCCTGTGTTGTACATTCTTCATGTGAAGTAGTACTAGTAATGGACACCATGGTTACGTACTAAATCATGATCTTGATTCTTTCCCTGGCTTCAACCCACTTTATAATTACAGATTAGCTCCACATATCCAATGTTCCTAGCCTGTACTGATTAACATGCTTATCTGGCAAGCCTCTTAATTGAAGATACACAGTGTACGTACAGTGAATCAGTATTGAATGCTCTTAACTTTAAGAGGGATTACGCCACATATCTGCAATCCCCTCTCCCTAATATGGAGCTATAGACACTAACATTTGGACTAGTAAAAACAGAACAGCTATAAGGAAAGGGGAATGGAGAGGAGGAGGGGGGGGGAAGTTAGCTATTCTCCCTCTCTCTAATCCCATGTATCCAGTTGACGTTTGTTCTCTCTTTCTTTCTTCCCCAGTCCGTCGGTGTATTTGTTCGCTGAGGGAATGTGAGATTCAATTAAATACACAGATAACTGGGAGACTTTTAGTGCTAGGGTTAATGGTGAGTTATTGTATCAGAACGAATCTGTGAACATTGCTTAATGTTCCCCTCTCCCTCTATTTCTCTCTTTCTTTCTCACTCTTTCCCTCTCTCTCTCTCTGTCTCTCTCTCTCTCTCTCTCTCTCTCTCTCTCTCTCTCTCTCTCCGTGGTTAATAGCTATTTTCAGAGCAATATGATCTATTACTGCAGACCCCCCTCCAGGGACATAAAGGACTACTGCACGGAATACCATTTAAGACGTTAAAATTAATTCCTGGTCCAATTCATCTTTATTTAACCCCCTCCCCCATACATCCCTTAAAAATGGATGGGAAATTAACTCCTATTTAATTTCTGACCAGATCCTTGTCAAATCGCTGTAAAACATGTGATATGGCCTTGGAAATGTGCAGGAGTCTCCCCTTGGTATTAACGCTCAGGTTAAATGGTGGTTGCGAAGATTGACAGGCTTGGTGAGGACATTAAAGAGTGTATATTAAATCCCTCTAGTGAGGGAATGAGAATGTGTACATTTCCTCAATGGTGGCCACGGGACAGTCAGGGTAGTGTGACATCATAACAGAGACGATTTAAACATTAAAACGTACCAGTGGAATGTCTTACGGTGAATCATAGAGTTGTATAGTAAGTATGATTAACTTGATAAGTTGGTGAATATTTTGGAATTCGAGGAAGAGTATAGAAAACTGAATTGACTGGTAACCTTTTTTTATAACAAATGTGGATATACATTGGGGTTAACAAAGGATTTAGTCAGGCACCAATTGTGCAAGTTCTCCAACTTAAAAAGATGAGAGAGGCCTGTAATTTTTATCATAGGTACACTTCAACTATGACAGACAAAATGAGAAAAGAAAATCCAGAAAATCACATTGTGTGATTTTTTATGAATTTATTTGCAAATTATAGTGGAAAATAAATAAATACTTGTTTGCCCAACTGTATTAGATACAATAAATGAGGTGCAATTTTACTGATTCTGTTCTCTAATTCTGGGTCCTTTTTTAGGTTATAACAGATACAGTTGAAGTTGGAGGTTTACATACACTTAGGTTGGAGTTATTAAAAGTCATTTTTCAACCCCTTCAAAAATGTCTTATTAACAAACTATAGTTTTGGCAAGTCGGTTAGGACATCTACTTTGTGCATGACACAAGTAATTTTTCCAACAATTGTTTACAGACAGATTATTTCACTTATAATTCACTGTTTCACAATTCCAGTGGGTCAGAAGGAAACCTCCACAAGCCTGGTTCATCCTTGGGAGCAATTGCCAAATGCCTGAAAGTATCACGTTCATCTCAACAAACAATAGTACGCAAGTATAAACACAATGGGACCACGCAGCAGTCATACCGCTCAGGAAGGAGACGCTTTCTGAACGTACTTTGGTCTGAAAAGTTCAAATCAATCGCAGAACAACAGCAAAGGACCTTGTGAAGGTGCTGGAGGAAACAGGTACAAAATATCTATATTCACAGTAAAACGAGCACTGTATCGACATAACCTGAAAGGCCGCTCAGCAAGGAAGAAGCCACTTTTCCACAACTGCCATAAAAAAAAGCCAGACTACGGTTTGCAACTGCACATGGGGACAAAGGTTGTACTTTTTGGAGAAATGTCCTCTGGTCTGATGAAACAAAAATATAACTGTTTGGCCATAATGACCATCGTTATGTTTGGAGGAAAAAGGGGGAGGCTTGCAAGCCGAAGAACACCATCCAAACCGTGAAGCATGAGGGTGGCAGCATCATGTTGTGGTGGTGCTTTGTTGCAGGAGGGTCTGGTGCACTTCACAAAATAGATGGCATCATGAGGGTTGAAAATTATGTGGATATATTGAAGCAACATCTCAAGACATCAGTCAGGAAGTGAAAGCTTGGTCGCAAATGGGTCTTCTAAATGGACAATGACCCCAAGCATACTTCCAAAGTTGTGGCACAATGGCTTAAGGATAACAAAGTCAAGGTATTGGAGTGGCCATCACAAATCCCTGACCCCAATTCTATAGAAAATGTGTGGGCAGAACTGAAAAGGAGTGTGCGAGCAAGGAGGCCTACATACAAATCTGCCTCGGTTACACCAGCTCTGTCAGGGGGAATGGGCCACAATTCACCCAACTTATTGTGGGAAGCTTGTGGAAGGCTGTCCGAAATGTTTGACCCAAGTTAAACAATTTAAAGGCCATGCTACCAAATACTAATTGAGTGTATGTAAACTTCTGACCCAATGGGAATGTGATGAAAGAAATAAAAGCTGAAATAAATAATTATCTCTGCTATTATTCTGACATTTCACATTCTTAAAATAAAGTGGTGATCCTAAGACCGGGAATTTTTAATTGTGAAAAAGTGAGTTTAAATGTACAGTAGCACACACACTATCATTATAAGCTTAAGAGCACACAAAGAAATAGGGATGCCTTAAACACACCACACGCATGCAAGCACCCCCCCTCCCCAGGCACACACACACACACGGACACACAGACACAGACCACCCCAACAACAAAAAACAGTGAGCCCAGCTGTTTGAGTCTCCGGTGGAGAGGCGTAAGAGGGGGAAGAGAGCAGTGCGGTCCCCTCAGCAGAGTGCTCATCGGAGGGTGACGAAGACGATCGAGGCTCCCTGAGGCCCAGGGGAGGTTTTAGCCAAATTAAAAGCTGAACCCCCAGGATAAGCAGCATCGTTACTCTCTGTGTGTGTGTGTGAGCATTTGTTTGTGCATGTGTGTGTGTTCATACATGTGTGTGTGTGCTTGCGTACATGCGTGCGTGTGACTCCTACAGGATGGTGGCTTAATCGTTGAAGCAGTCCTGGCCTGGGCATGGTAATCACACCATTTGTGAATGAGCTATTACCTAATGAAATCTGAAGAATGCTTGGCACCTCCCAGGCCCACTTGGCTTTGTGTGCTGGCAGGCTGTTCCAGCTCGCACACAGCCATGCCATCATATTTAGGACAGGCGTTTCTCTTGATGAGAGGTGGATCTTCTGCTCTGAGTAAACGATCATTAGAAACACGACTTTACTCTAGTTCTCTCTCTCCTACAATACAGTGGGTTATTTAAAGTCAAAACCATGGTGTTGGTCGATATCGTGACAAACCTGTCCAGAATTTCCATTAGACAACATATGCTGTGATCAGTTGTTCATTAACTTCATGCGTGTTCTCATGTAATGTAAATGTCATAAAAATATATGTATTTGACACTATAACTGCATAGCAGAGTCGAGGCAAGGCAAGGCCTTTGCACCTGTTGGCAAGACATGGGGGGAAAATGCCTCTTTATGTATTTGGAGGTTAAAGGGCAGGGTGAAAAGCCTTTATTTGAGCTCAGACAGGAGAAGTCCTTTCCTTTTCTATTCTATAAAATATACACATACATTTTTTATGTGTTCTAGGCAACAGTTCCCTGTGCTGTAAGTCTGCTGTATGTTTGAGGTGAAAAACACGTACCACCCACGTACTAAAGCTT